>NC_066584.1:350749130-350931630 GCF_024323335.1 Lathyrus oleraceus | reverse complement strand
ACATGAGAGAAAAGCTCTATACCCGAGCTTGAGCATAAACAAAGGATAATATTATGACTAGAGTCATGTTGACCTACTTGGTGTTATTCCTAGATTACGGTCAACACGAGACGTCACACCTAGAGTAGATCCTTTTGGGAGCATCACTGTCCGACGAGTCATTCGTCCCAAGCAGTGGTATCTTAAAATGGGTCTATGACTCTAGGGATCTCCTTCGTTGAAGACTAGTGCCTACTTGTGAGGGGATGTGAGATTTTTGGCAGGAAACCATAGACTCTACATTCCTCAAAAATCATAAATGCATCAAACTTCTAAACCTGCATTGAAAATCATATGCAGATTATCCAGAATTGTGCTGAATCTTTGAATTTATGAAGTTGCATTCCATTTTGTCAAATCATCTAAACAAAAAACTAATTTTAGCATGTGCATTTCTATGGAATCCAAGAGCTTTAGCCTTTGTTGAGCCTTTAAAAATATTAGGATTCCTTGGTAACACATAAAACGTTTTTGCATACATTCATGTATCATTATGCATTTGATAAAACAAAACAAAAACAAAAACCTCATATTACCTTCCGTTTCAAACCAACTAGCTGATTACTTGACACACGTTTTTGAACTAGAAACATGTCTCAAATGACTATGGAAGAACTTCACGGAGACCATAAATTATTGAGGGAGGAGGAACCTAACAACCCAATTTTAGTAATTATTTCTTATATTATTATTAGTATATTTTATTTTATTTAATTGAAGTGTTAATTAATTAATTGGTTGTTAAGTAGTATAATAATCGATTATATTAATTAACTTGGTGTGTTAATTAATAATTTAGTTGATATGAGATATAATTAAATAATTATATTATTAGTAATTAACTTAGTGTGTATGTTGTGTTAGTTTAATTTATTTGAATTAAATAGAGACATTTAAATTATTAGGTCTTATTGGGCCTATTAATTAAATGAGGAGTATCATGATTTGAGCCCAAATAGAACACTATAAATAAAGGGGAAGAGAGTGAGAATTAGGATTCATTGATCATTTGAAGGCAATAGAGAAAGAGGAGAGGAAAAGTAAAGAGGAGGAGCTAGGGTTTCCAGAAAATTGAAGAGGTAAGGGGGGAATCCTTATTATTATGGGTTAGTATGATTGAGTCAATGAATAGATGTATGTTTAGGTTAAAATCCCTAATTTGCATGATTTTATGATTGTTAGGTTTTGATGATTATGCTTGATTGTGATGATTGATTGTGTTAAAACTGCAAATTAACGTTATATATTTGGAGTATTGTGTGAGTTATAATTTTCTGAACGTTTGACTTTTTACGGAATTGAAATCGGAGGTCCGGAAGTCCTCCAACGATGAAAGCCGCGGAAAATTCTGCATGCTGTCTGTCACACTCGCGGCCTGTTTTTATGTTTTATTGTCGAAATCGTTTTGGTCATAACTTTTGATCCGTAAGTCCAAATCGAGTGCCGTTCGAAGCGTTGGATAGCTGAAACAGAGGGCTATAACTTTGTTTCAGGAATAAAATAATTTTGGAGATTATTTCATGGATGTTCTGGGGGTTGAAGAAGATGAAAATTATGTTGGAAAAATTTAATAAACAACAACTTTTAGTAATACCTTCGTGCACGGTTTTGATCATAACTTTTAACTCGTAAGTCCGATTTTGGTGCGTTTGAAGCGTTAGAAAGCTAATGCTCATACCTAAAACATGGTATTGATTGTTAATATGTTTTAATAATATTCACATGCCTACTGTATTGATAAATATATTGGGTTATACGTTTGGTTGATGAATCGTTGCATTGTTGTAATATGATTGCGTGATAATTATGTTGTTATGTCGATGATGTTAAGATGTTGATGAGTTGTTGTTATTTGTTGATATTATTCATGTGGTAACATGAATTGATTATTGCATGATGAATGGTGTGATGCATAATTATGAATGATATATTGTTATGAATGTATATATGTACCATTGGTGGATTGTGAATGATATATTGTTATGAATGTGTATATGTAATTGTGGATGGTATGTTGTTATGAATGTGTATATGTACCATTGGTGGATTGTGAATGATATATTGTTATGAATGTGTATATGTATCATTGGTGGATTGTGAATGATATATTGTTATGAATGTGTATATGTAATTGTAGATGATATGTTGTTATGAATGTGTATATGTACCATTGGTGGATAATTCATAGAGTTGAGTTATGGTGATATGTGGAATGTTAAGATGGTAGAGATGATCTTAATTGCATATGTGTTGGTATGTGTGCATTCATTCATAGCATGGTCGACTTCATTGTGGAAGTGGTGAAACTGTGGGTTCAGATGTAGCACTCGTTGATCCTTAATTGGAAATAGGCGAGGTAGATGAGCACTCGTTGATCCTTAATTGGAAATAGGCGAGGTAGATGAGCACTCGTTGATCCTTAATTGGAAATAGGTGAGGTAGATGATCACTCATTGATCCTTAATTGGAAATAGGTGAGGTAGATGAGCACTCGTTGATCCTTAATTGGAAATAGACGAGGTAGATGAGCACTCGTTGATCCTTAATTGGAAATAGGCGAGGTAGATGAGCACTCGTTGATCCTTAATTGGAAATAGGCGAGGTAGATGTAGCACTCATTGATCCTTAATTGGAAATAGGCGAGGTAGATGTAGCACTCGTTGATCCTTAATTGGAAATAGGCGAGGTAGTAAATGGTGATCCTTCATTGGAAATAGACGTAGCACACGTTGATCCTTAATTGGAAATAGGTGTGGTAGTTGCTTTGATCTTGTCCGGATCGGAAGCGTGGCTTGGATTCTAGATATTGAATCGGAAAGCGGTGAAACGTTGGGTTCACATTGAGGTACCGCATGCATAGAGTCACATGTCTTGCATTGAGTCGCATTAGAGTCATGTGATAATTGAATGTATGTATTGATGTGATTGTGATGTGTGTTCGAGATATGGTAATTGAATTTGGTGATGTTTGGATACATAACTTGGTGAAATATGTGATTATGTGATAGTTGTAGCTATGTGTATAATTGGGGATATAATATTGGATTTGCATGTTATAATCCTTGAGTTTGTGTGTGCTTGAAACATGTGAATTAAATGTTGGTTAATATTATTTACATGGTTATATGAAGTGTGATGAATTCCTTTAATTGTTGATTTAATCATTGTGCCTTGTTATGCTATTTCATAATGATTTGAATTCTCACCCTTTCTGTTTGAATGTTACCTTTACATGGGTATCGTGCAGATACTCAGGAGTAGTATCGCTGAAGTAAGTGGAATGCCAAATGTGTATTCCACTCAGGGGAACTCGAGAACATAATCGAGAATTTAAGAGCCATAAAGCATAAAGTACAATATTTGATCAATTCAAAGGCTATCGCGTTCACACAAAATGGCCTGAACATACTGAACAATACCATGCCTCACATGCGGGCACAACTCCATTGTCATAACCATTATAAGTGGAAGCCAGGGTAGATCCAAAGACATTGCGTCCATTTAAAGAGCTTGAAGAAGAAGCCCCTTTGGGGACTATCATATTAACTTTTACAAAGCACGAGGACCCTAACTTGTGGATGGAAAAGAAGGCTAATCACACCTGTGATCATTAGTCTGCTCAATCATTTTCATTTCTAACCTTTTTGTTTGTTTGTCAAGTACTACTATTCATATGTAAAACTTGTTTGTTTTCAATTGATAATAATAATGAAATGAATATGCATGTTTCAAATCTATCCAGTCGTGTTCACTCATATCTTATTCATCAATATCAAACTTTTGTTTAAGCGAAAGTTAAAAGGAGAATGATGAAATCGAAATACACAAAACTACTGGATGTATGCTTTTGAATAAAACATTGTTGATGATTTAAGGAATTGTTTCAAATCCCCAAACTCCAGAGGCATAAGTAAGATAATTCCTAGTTAACCCTTTTGAGAAAAGGAGTAAGAGTTTCTTTATGCACGAAAAAACCCTTAATCTTAACCAGGGGCAGGGTAGTCTTGAGTTAGTTTGACCATGCATTCAAATTCCAAAAGAAAAAAAAAGAGGAGTACACCATCTGAGGATCAACCACATTTTATCCCTCACGAGAGGTCGAAAACCACAAATCCACAATGGTTGTACCTCACTAACAAAAGGAACGAGGCAGTCCCGACCCCTTCAACAAATCAAACGAACAAATGTCACAGGATTTGTTCCAGTAAAATGAGAAATGCAAAAAATAAAAAAAAAGGGTAAAAGAAAATCTCGTTAAGTCAAAAACTCAAAAACGAGTGACTTATGCAAAAATTAGGGCATCCCGGTAGACTACAAACTAAAAAAATCAGTCTATGCAAAAATTAGGGAAACGAAAAGAATAAGAAAGAGTCATAAGAAAAATCCTTAGCAAGAAAAAATTTGTGTGACTATAAACAAAAAATGGAAAATGGGTGACTATCACTCTCAAAACCTCATTGGTTCCTTAACCATCAAAACCCTTTTGAAAAATGAACGTTTGTGTCGAAATAACTGAACGTAGGACTGATGAACATCAAAGAGAATGGGTGGATTAAAATAAATTTTTAGCCATATATCATTTTATTCTGAAACCGTGAACCAGACCATGTTATAACCCTCAAAAGACCTAATTAAAGTAGAGTTTATTTCGAAATCATACTACCGTAAGATTGTGTTGAAACCGAATCCTAAAGATTTGCTTATCATTTGTGTTGGTATCGATATGGCATTCTAACTAGTGATTCATTCACTATATGTCATCATCTCAGTGAACAAACTTGGATATCAAAACTGACATAAGCATAACATTAAAATTATCATTTTCAGAATGAACAACTTCTACTTGCGAGTAAGCACATGACATCAATAAAGTTTCCACAATGAACAATTTGATCATACTAAGGGGAAAAACGCTTGATAACTCTGTTGATTAGGGGCAAGCCGTTCAAATTGATTCTACCAGGGGGCAAAACGCCTGAAGACTCCGTTGAGTAGGGGAAAGTCACTTTAAATAATCACACCAAGGGGTAGAATGCATGAAAACTCTGTTGAGCAAAAAGACAAGCCTCTTCAAGATTCAGTCAATCTGAGGCAATCACGTCGAGATTTGAAAAATATCTCTAAGATCAGTTAGCCAAGGGCATTCCCTTAAAGATCATCCATTCAGAGGTTAACCACTCCAAGAAATGGTTAATCAAGGGCGTGCAATTTCAAAATACTAGAGACAAGTAAAATCATGAATGTCTATTACAGAGTTACTTCATAACTTGTAACTGAGGGCAATCCTTGCAGATATACAATATACTGAGGAGATACTGGCTATATAGGGGAATTTCTTCTCCATGTTTTCAAAGCTGCTCAAGCAAGTTCTGTCGTGCATAAGCAACTACTAAGTTCAAGGAGAATGTCGGGAAATCATGCTAAACATATCCCATAACTTTTCAGCACGAAGTCTTGTAGCCAAGCAAGACATTCCTAATTTCATCCATACACCCATCTTAGGGACACTTGTTGAACCTTCAAAACCATCACATAAATCATCATCATGCATTAATCAGGTCGCTTCACTCATGCATATTATTCATCTAGTATAACATGAAGCCTTGTAAAATAAACAAGAAGAGCCAAAGCCTAAATTTTCTTTGCATCTTTTAAAAGCATAATCATATTTGGAATACTAAAAACCCGATTCACCGGTAAGTCAAAACCTTGATAAAACTAATGGTCATTGGTGCTTTAAATTCTTGACCTTCATCCCTTTGACAAAAAACATCCAGCTCTACATAGCCCGAACATAACAAAAGCCCGATCGTGCATTGATATTTTGCATATAGTAATCATCATTTCATGACATTGAATCACTAAAACGCGTACCATATTCCATCAAGATGGAGCATTACGCCATACAAAATCAAACATGCAAGATCTAAGCCTTCCTTAGAAGCACAGACAAACCCTCAGGTGAGATAGTAATATTTCTCCAAAGAGAACATCGTCTCCGTAAAATTCCTAACTGGTATTCCCAGTAGGTTCCCCCAAAGTATTTCTTATTTTTTTCCTTCTACAAGTATTGTTGGCATTTTGACAGTTTTCTATGCTTTTTACATAAGAAAATTTCTATACTCAATGTCTTGTATTTTGCAAGTTCCCTTGCCTTTCGCGTGGAACGTTTCTTCTTCTTGCTTACCTTTTGTAAGTACCAATTGATTTTTGCGTGGGAAGTTATCCTTCTTGCTTACCTTTTGTAAGTCCTTGCTGCCTTTCGCACGAGAAAGTTATATGTGTCAGAACTTTGCATCTTGAGCACAAAATAAGGGACTGGATGAATGACCTACTCCCTTCTCGATTATTTGGACACTTGACGCTTGCTTGACAACCCAAGTGATTACCATATTTCGAGAACTTCATCTCCGCCGTTGTGCCCGAGAGGTGTCATGTCGTTCTCTTGCGTCTTTCTCGAAATACCTCAACATCATAAATCTATCAGTATAAAATATTGGATACAATCCTTGCTAAATCGAAAAAAAAGAGCAATCAATTGCAAGGTAGTAAAGAAAAAGATATCAGAAGCAAGTATGCAACAAAAGGTACTCAGGAATGTTAAAAGTCAAGACAAAAAGGTTCACTGGAAAACGAAGTCTCCAACGAAGATACCGATTGCAGATTCCGACCTCTAAGTATGTTACTCCTTCCTGTCGTCCTCGCTTTGCACTTGCTCTTTACCTCCTCCTGCTATTCGTGACCGATTGTGGTTACTGCTATGGAATGCTTGAAATGGTGAATTCGTTTATGCTATGTTGTATTTGATTTATGCTCTATGATATGTTTTTGGGTATTGTGGTTAATTTTTATCAAATGTTCAGTGTGAAGGTTTTTTGAATATTGTTGCTAAGTTATTTCTGATATGGTGTAGGAAATATGGTTTGCTTAGGTTTTTTTATGTGTATGATTTTCGATGTTGGTGCTTGGTTCCCGTTCTTTGCTTACTGATGAATTTATATGGGGGGAATTAGGGTTTTAATCTGATGCGTGTTGATGGAAAGGGAAGGATATAGAGGAATCAAAGTGGGTTAGTGTGTGTTTTTCCATTTTAGTGAATATTACTCCGCTCTACTTTATGCATTGTTGAACATTGTCTTGTTGTGAAATTGAAACCTTGTTGTACTTTTTACCATTTCACTGCAACAATAACTTTCACTTCCCCCTCTTTTTGAAAATTTAAAATTTGCTGATTTTTGTTCATGTTTTGATTGATTTGTGCTCTCTTTGTTGACTAAACTTTTCTCTTTGCTACACTAGAATTTTTTGTGGATGATGGATGTTATGACATGGACTACTTGAAGGTGAAGATTTGAAGATGGAAAGGATGAAATAGATAGCAAAAGAATGCTTGAAGTGAAGTTACAAAAGAATGTAAATGAAGAGTTTTTTTCTTCTTTTAGAATTAGGTCTTGAGATTTTTGAACCTCAGTCTTATGTAACAAGAAAATTAACATGTAACAAGTTAATTTGTTATGAGTTTTTAATGTAATGCAAATGATTTTTTTATTATAAATAAATTGAATTTAAAGCGCAAATGCATGCCAATGGGTGTTAGATTAAAAACCTTGAATTCTAACAAAAACTCTTTGTGAGAGATCCATTAAAATTGAAAACAAAATGAGTGTGTCAAAGAGACACTAAGTAATGATGTAATGCATGCAGGAATGAATGTGGGAAATGCATGGATCCTGAGAAATAATTATACAAGGTTTAAATTGGCTAGATAATCATCCATTTTTCAAGAACTTAAGATAAAATGGTTCTTAGCTTATAAGCATACTACCATGAATCAAAATGAACCAGATGAACCAATAAGTTTCAATTTCAGTGACCTCTAATGGTGCATGACACAAATGTATAAATTGGTCAACATAAACAATACAATTAGATAGACCTTCAATCCTTGACCAATGATTTGACTTATGCATGAAGATAAAACTCTATGTCCAGACCAAATGGTCATAAGAAGTTAATTCAAATAAAGAGATACATATGAATAAATACATATGAATGAATGTATATAAATCAGTTGAGACAAAATTTGGATATGACACTAACATTTATAATTATTTGGATTATACTCAACAAAAAGGAATTGAGGTATATGATTTAAGTGCTAACAAGAGTATAAATATATATTAACAATTTGTCAATCAAAACGATTTTTTTTTTTTTGCCGTCGGGCCATCCTTGACTCGAGGTACCTATAATTGATATACTTTTGTGTGTAAAAAGTTTGTGTCTTCTATTGAACTTGCAGCAAAAAGTTTGTTTCTATGTCTCCAACTTTATTCTTTTCTTCTTGCAACTCTTGAATCGAGACTATCATTTGCATAAAACATGACCTATAGCATATGTTTGTAAGCATATCTAGAACCAAAATAAAATTAAGTTAGTTTATGTCTTGTTTCCAACCCCTCATAATGGATAGTTTATGTCTTGGACTTTAAAGAGAATCTACAATTGGAGACATTAACAAACTAACAAACTAACATACAAAATAAAAAATAAAAAAGTCTAATTGTGAGTGCATCTTAGATAATAAAGTGAAAAATTATTATTATTTTAAAAAGAAGTGTAAATTGAGTTAAAAAAGTGAAAAGTTGATTTGTTTCAACAATTACCATTCACTCAAATAATTCATAATATGATATAATGGTGTAACCTTAGTATCATCTCAATTAACAGTAACAAATCATACAAGTTAATCAACCACGAAAAATGCATAGAAAAATGCTCCATGCCTCAACTATTTTTAGCCATCACAATACAAGCTAACCTTTTCCACCACCAATTCAACTCTACATTGACCCTGAAAATGCCAATACTTGCTTATTATAGAAAGAAATAACAGTGTTCTATTTATCAACTACAATTCTGAACACTCATTGAACTTAAGGTTATCTTTCTCATCTATTCTAAGACTCATGAAAAAAGCTTAACTACCTATAAGAACCCATTATCCTTAAGCTGGTAATACAATAATCAATCTCTCTCTTTCACACAAGAAAACCAAATAAGGGAATGAATTAAAAAGAAAAAGAAAATAGAATAAAAAACAATGAGCGGAAAAGTACTAGTCTCTGGTGTATCCATCATTCTTGTGGTGGGTGTTGCCATCGGTGTCGTTGTCGTCGTTAACAAAAAGGGTAGTGATCCTCAAATAGCAGCACACGAGAAAAATGTGCAATCCATGTGTCAAGCAACTGAAGATCAACAACTTTGTCATGACACTCTTATCAGCGCGAAACCGGCCAATTCCTCCGATCCAACAGCTTATTTAGCAACTGTAGTTCAAGCGAGTGCGCAAAGCGTTATCGCTGCATTGAATATGAGTGATCGGCTATCGGTTGAACACGGTGACAAAGACCCCGGTATCAAAATGGCACTGGATGATTGCAAAGACTTAATGCAATTCGCTCTCGATAGTCTTGAAGCTTCGGCTAATTTGGTTCGCGATAACAACATTCAGGCGATTCATGAACAGACGCCTGACTTTAGAAACTGGTTGAGCGCTGTTATATCGTACCAACAGTCGTGTAGCGAAGGGTTCAGTAACGGGACAAACGGCGAGGAAAAGATCAAAGAACAGTTGCACACAGAAAGTTTGGACAAAATGGAGAAACTAACCGGCATCACACTTGACATTGTAGCTAGTATGGCTAACATCCTTCAGGCTTTCGACTTGAAGCTGGAATTGAATCCAGCTTCTCGTCGTCTTCTGGACGCTAACGAGATTGACAATGAAGGACTGCCTACATGGTTCTCTGCTACAGATCGTAAGCTACTGGCTCAGCCAGGTGGAGGTCCTCCCCCAAATGCAGTAGTTGCGAAAGATGGTAGTGGCAAATTTAAGTCAGTTAAAGCAGCTATTGATTCATACCCTAAGGATTTCAAAGGAAGATTCATTATCTATGTTAAGGCCGGAATCTACGACGAGTACATCACCATTCCGAAAAAGTCGATTAACATTCTTATGTACGGTGATGGCCCTACAAAGACCATTATCACCGGTCGCAAAAACTTCGCCGATGGCGTGAAGACAATGCAGACAGCCACATTCGGTCAGTATTGAATTCGGCATCAGTTAAGTTAATATCTTTAATTAATCCATCAATATAACTTGAAATAATTATGCATGTGTGTTATGTATGTGTGTAGCGAATACTGCAAATGGATTCATTGCAAAATCAATTGCATTCGAGAACACAGCAGGTCCAGAAAAACATCAAGCAGTGGCATTTAGAAACCAAGGAGACATGTCAGCGTTCTTCGACTGCGCCATGCATGGTTTCCAAGACACATTATACGTCCAAACCAATCGTCAATTCTACCGCAACTGTGAAATCTCTGGCACAGTAGACTTCATATTCGGCACATCTCCAACGTTGATTCAAAACTCAAGAATCATCGTCCGAAAACCAGGACCTGGTCAGTTCAACACAGTAACCGCGGACGGAACAAAGCAGCGTAACATGGCGACAGGAATCGTGATCCAGAACTGCGAAATCGTTCCAGAGAATGCTTTGTTCCCGGTCAGGATGCAGTTCAAGTCATACTTGGGTAGGCCATGGAAAGACTACTCTAGGACAGTTGTTATGGAATCGAACATTGGCGATCTTATCACACCAGAAGGGTGGAGTCCTTGGGCTGGAACTCAATTTCTGAATACATTGTATTATGCAGAGTATGCTAATACTGGACCTGGTGCTAATCTTAATGGAAGGGTTAAGTGGAAAGGTTATCATCCAAATATAAATCAGAATGAAGCTGCTCAATTCACTGCAGGACAGTTCCTTAGAGCTGGACCAGCTGGAAGAGCTGAGGATTGGTTGAGGGCTACTGGTGTTCCTTATGTACTTGGATTTGGAAAATAGAAGAAATTAATACATTGTTAGCTACAATTGTGTGCTTTTATGTACACAAGTTTGATGATTAGTTATGTACTTAGAAAAAACTTACTAGCTTACATGCATGTTGATTCTACTTTGAAGCTGGTCTCAATTTCAACCTAGCTCATCAGTGGAATCCTTTATTGAGAAATTTTGTACTTGTACAACTACTATGTTAGTTGAATTTTTTTATACATGAAGTTGTTTATTAAAACATGGCATCCCAACACCACTAGCGTTGTTGTGGTTTTGGTTAATGTTGTTATTTCCATTGTTGTTGTTCCTTCGGTTGTTGATGAATTCAGCGTCACCTTCTTGATTATCAGTCATTGTTGTGAAAATATTTTCTTGTTTTTGCCTTAGTAGATTTCAGCGAGTGATCTTTCAATTTTGGGATCCAAATGAGTTAGATTTTAATCTCGCATAAAGTAGCAAACACGTTAATAATAGGAAGAGATAAAAAAGTAGAAAAATACACAAAATATAAACAAAATCCGCAAATTAACTTCAAATAATAAAAATTAAAAATAACCTATAGAATCAAATCATCATTCCCAATAATGGTTCCGTTTTGCTGATCTTCTCTATATAGTAAATAGAAATGTAGTAGTTGTATAAACAAAAATTAAAATGCAGAGAATAAAATTATTGTATACGTAGAATCGTAAAAAAATAAAATACTTACTTTTCTAAGTAGAAAAAGGTTTTGTTCGAAAAGTTGTTTATAACAGTGATAAATAATTTTTGATGGTTAGGTTGCAATTAATATGATTACACCTATTAATACCATTTATATACATTTTAGTCATTAATCCTTATTATCACCTATTTCTTAACAATATTATTAATTTTATTTGACGAACTCTCGGTCTAATATGGTATCATTAAGCCTCAACAATACATGTGAATACTAAATTTATATTTATCTAGACTATAGCTTTTGATAGATGATTATCTAGGTATAAACATAAAAATACCTCTCGGTATAAGATAAATTTTCAAATCATGTTTTAAATGATCAAATCCTTTTAAGCATAAAAAAATTATCCTTGGCCTAAACCTAAGAGCGTCCCTTGGCATCAGAAATAGAAATATTCACAAACGTGATGCATGTACAACATGCATTAGATAAAAGAGTAAAAATTAAATATGTTTGATTAACTAAATTGAACATAAAACCATAATCTTATTGATTACATATAATTCATAATAATATACAAACCTAACCTTAATAATAGATAACTTAGTTACACATGACAATGGTAGCAAGATAGAAGTTGTAAAAGCAAAACCATATTCGGAAGATCTCCCGATCCTCATCTACTTCTCTTCGACATGTCTTCAGAATTGTAAACAATCTCTCTCTCTCTCTCTCTCTCTCTCCCACTCTCTCTCTCTCACACACAGAGGTAAAAAAATATAATAACCTAAAATAAAAATCTATATCTCAATATAATGATAATAACATATTTACAATTTTCAAAATATATCCTCATTCAATGAGTGAGACGAGATTTGCCCAACAAATTAATCTTTTGGGTTTCTTTGCGGCAAAGTAATCTTCAAACTATTTTTTGAGCGTAAGATGTGATTATCCTAAATAATTTTCCAAATTTTCAAACCCAAAGTTTGTGTTATGATTTCGCTAGTCGATGATCCCTTCCCCCCACTACGCCAAAAACTGGAATAGACAGCGCACCTTAGAGGGCGCTTTATTACAAAAGCGCACTCTAAAGTGAAGCGAAAAAATAAGGAGCGAACAACTGGAATAGACAGCGCACTTTAGAGGGCGCTTTTGTAATAAAGCGCCCTCTAAGGTGAAGCGAAAAAATAAGGAGGAGATAGAGGGACAACAATACAGGGCGCTTTTTAGAAAGCGCCCTCTAAGGTTACCCTTAGAAGGCGCTTTTAAAAAAGCGCTCTATAAGTCCATGTGCATTTCCAGTTTATAAAGCGCTTTTGGAAAGCCTTAGAGAGCGCTTTCATAAGCGCCCTCTTAGGCCCCCTTTAGAGGGCGCTTTTTTTCCACAAGCGCCCTCTAAGGTCCCCTTTAGTAAACATTAAAATTATAACATACTACGCGTTTTGTTATTTCACTCTCTGTTATTTTCGTTCTTTTTCACGTTAGGGTTCTCACTGCTACGATTTTCGCTACTTCTAAGGCGTTCTCCTTCCACCTCTGTTAGATCTACGACGAAGCTGATCATTTACTAGACATGGGATTTCGCAAAGATATTGAGAAGATATTCGCTGCAATCCCTAAACAACGACAGACACTTATGTTTTCTGCAACAATTCCCGACGAGGTTTGTATTTCTTTCTTTTCACTCCTTTCCTTTTTAGCTGTGATGATTCATGCTTTATAAAAGATATGCGCATTGGGCTTATTCTCGTATGATTGTGAAGGTGCGCCAAGTCTGCCATATTGCTATGAAAAGGGATTTTGAATATATTAATACAGTTCAGGAGGGTAGTGAGGATACACATTCACAGGTAATTGTTTATAATTTCATGATAGTAATAACTTGTTAGATACTTACATGTGTATATGCATATACAACCATCATATAACATATTTTTTGGATCTTTATTTATGGTGCTTTGGATCATTTCAGGTCCGCCAAATGCATTTAGTTGCACCATTAGACAAGCATTTCCCTTTACTCTATGCTATTCTGAAGGAGCACATTGCAGATGATGTTGACTACAAGGTTTGCTTTCTAATCTGCAACTAACTATATTTTAATTTTTTCTCTGTCCTTTCACTATGAACTGTTTAGATTAGTATTTTGGATTAGTAAACTGTGATTTGACAACAAAGTTTAACTTTTACAATCATGTTTACATGGATTTGGAGGATATGTAATGTAGCTATTGGTTTATCAGGTTCTTGTTTTCTGCACAACCGCTATGGTCACAAGACTTGTTGCTGATCTCCTTGGGGAGTTGAACTTGAATGTGAGAGAAATCCATTCAAGAAAGCCTCAGAGTTATAGAACCAGAGTTTCTGATGAATTCCGGAAGTCAAAGGGTCTCATCTTGGTTACTTCGGATGTATCTGCACGTGGAGTTGATTATCCAGATGTTACTCTTGTTGTACAGGTATATTTGGATCTCCTTCCTTGTTTCACTTGTGACTATATTACCAGCATGCTCGTGTCCATATGAATTTCTGTCCTGTTTAACGCATACTCGTAAGGACACTCAATACATACATTTGCTAAAAGTGCAAGCCTTTTTGATTATGATTTGCCAAATTATTTAACGCTTTTATTGATTTCAAATTGTCATGTTTCTTCCATTTCTACAATGAACAGGTTGGTCTACCGGCTGATAGAGAACAATATATACATCGACTAGGTAGAACGGGGCGAAGAGGAAAAGAAGGGCAGGGCATACTGCTACTAGCTCCTTGGGAAGAGTTCTTTTTAGCTACTGCAAAAGATTTACCTATTGGGAAAGCTCCGGTCCCTTCAGTTGATCCTGACACTAAGAAAAAGGTATACTTGGATATACAAGGGAGACAATTATTGATTTTCTTCTAATACTTTAGCTAGTTTTTAGACAAACAAACCAATATGTGGAGCAACGATTAGATACGAGTTTGGCAGGATCGCGGTGTGTCACCATGATTTTGGCAAAAGCTAAATTTTAAAGCTTTAGCAAAATTACAATGCCACCTCGAGTTCATTAAACTCACTGTGATTCCAACGATGCACTTACATTTTAAATTGTTAACAGGTGGAAAGGGCTCTATCCAATGTGGAGATGAAAAATAAAGAAGCAGCATATCAGGCATGGCTTGGTTACTACAACTCTAACAAGAAAGTGGGGAAAGATAAGTATAGGTTAGTGGAGCTTGCAAATGAGTTCAGTCGATGCATGGGGCTTGATAGCCCTCCAGCTATTCCTAAGCTTGTCCTTGGCAAGATGGGTCTTAAAAATATCCCTGGTTTACGTTCCAAATAGGTTTCCATTCAATTTCTGATAACAATCTTGTGAAAGAGAGAAATGTTCTTGAATTGAAATGCCCCCACTTATAGTTTGATTTTAAGACTTGAAACTTCTAAATTTCAACTATCATAGTAATTTTTCTGTATATTTTGTACTTCTAGATGAATTATCATTTAACAAGTACTGCAGAAACTTCAGTGCCAGATGAATTTGTATTGTAAATCACTGATGCAAACTGTCTAAAATAGATATTCAATCATTAGTTTATGATTTAAAACATATACCTCGAATTGTTTTATATTTTGTGTGTTGAAAAATGATAAGAATATATTTTGATGTTTTTGCTTTGGTCATTCCCATTGTTATTTTATAATATTTTGTGTGTTGAAAAATGATAAGAATATACAGTTTTAGGTGTACTGCTTCAATATACAGGTTGTCTAAAATAAATAAAAAAATATAGCGTTTTTTTAAAAAAAAAATTTAAATAACCACCCACTTTAGAGGGCGCTTTCCAAAATAAGCGCCCTCTAAACCCTTTAAATTTCCACTTTAGAGGGCGCTTTCCAGTAAAAGCGCCCTCTAAACCCTTAAAAGTTTCCACTTTAGAGGGCGCTTTCCAGTAAAAGCGCCCTCTAAACCCTTAAAAGTTTCCACTTTAGAGGGCGCTTTCTTTAAAAAGCGCCCTCTAAAGTGACCCTTAAAGGGCTTAAAGAGCCACTTTAGAGAGCGCTTTCACCAGGAAAAAAAACGCTGTCTTTACCTATGCCAGCGCCAGATTAGAGGGCGCTTTAAAGCGCTGTTATAGGCCAAAAAAAGCGCCCTCTTTTCCCTTATTTGGCGTAGTGCCCGCCCAATTGAGTTTGCATGCTCAGGACATTTCATTATGTTAAGGGTTTGCTGGTCAAGAAATAATTCACACACCGAAATTGGATCAATGTTCCCTTTAAGACTTGAGTATTTTTCTCTATTTGTGTCAACATTTGATCATTTCTTCAAAGCTTTTCAATCCATTAACACCTATCACAACGGTTGAAAAAGGGATACCACCATGCTGAACCAACTGTTGTGAGGTAAAATGTGGTTGTATGTACGATGCTTTCTACCACGGTTGTACGACTGTGATTATAAACTATGTTGTGCGCTACCTACCACAACAATTACTTTAAATAACCGTTGTGATATTCTATAATGCATAATATTTAACAACAGTTGGTATAAACAACTGTTGTGATATATACAACTGAGTTTATTATAAATTAGGTGAAATGCTTATTTTGCCAATGCTCACTAAATATATAACCTTTCAATCTGATATAGAACATTATAATATGCAAAATTAAGTTTTATTAGAAGAACAAGTTCGTGTTCAATGCTTGACAAGAGTTCTTCAACTCTTTATCTGCATTTTGCTCTTTAATAGTTAGAACTTTGTTTAATAATTGTAGATCTTCAACCACCCATTCCTATACCTCTAGTTCATTTTGAAAAATATTATTTGTAAGTTTATGTGCGGTCTCTAAGAGGGGAAGGGGGGGGGGGGTGAATTAGATTTATTGGACTTTTCTCGATTTGAAGCGTTAGTACTGATTTTGTTATTTTTCAGAATTGATATGAAAGTAAATATGCTAAAAAATAAATGCAAAAAGTAAATGACACAATGATATATCCTAGTTTGCCTCACGATCCGAAAGTACTCTAGTCCCCTCACTCAGTAAGAGATTTTAGACTATGTCAGATCTTTGTACAAGTCTTTCACCAAGACCTATCCTATAATCTTATAACATAAGCAACATAAGAGAAAAAATAATAATTTCTTTTTCACTTTGTTTCTAACAATCCTGGACAACAAGGTATACACAAATATGAGTTTGTAACAAAAGTTATAGCTCTTGAGTCACTTATCTATTAATTGACCTTCTCTTTGTATTAATCACAATCCAAACATATACACATAAGTGCTCAGAATAATATGAATGAAACTTTAATGAATATGTATGAAATTTTCATATTTGAAAGTTTAGAAACTTGTTTGGATTATGATTGTGAAAGTTGTATATCAAAGAATCTCTTTTGAAATATGATTTTTGTGTCTAGGAGTCACTTTTTTGAAAACTGAAAGCATAAGTATATATATACATGCAATATACCCTTCTGAAAGAGTGTATTTTTATGAAACATGTTTGATGTATGAAAGTCACAAAGTATTAGAATCAGATTTTTCATGAAAATTTGAAATCTTCGAGTGTGTAACAAATTATCATAAAAGGTTTAATCGGTTACACCTGATACTGTATTTTTAACCGGTAGAAATTGTGGCGGTTTTAAACGCCATAATTTACCAAAAACAAAATGTTTTCAAAAAATCTTCTGAAAAACCATTATTACGTTTATGTAATCGATTAACCAATTGGTGTAACTGGTTACACCTGCAATAAAAGGGAAAAAAGCTTAAAAATTAAGTTTCAAACAAGTTTCCACATGACGTTAAAATAAATGCATGCACAAGATGAAATGATTATGATAATTCTGAGCAATTAGGACATATATACTTGAATTGTAAAGAATACTCAACCATCTTGGTTCTTCCATTGACTTTCCAAAGTTTATGAACATTTGAACTTGATTGCTTTAATCTTCAAGCTTTGACTTCTTTTTGTTGATGTGTTTGTCTTCATCAAAATTATAATCAAGGACAAGAAAAACTCTTCTTCACATTATTTACTTTACAAACAAAATTATAGGTGGAGAGAGGGGAGTTTTAAGATCTATAATCATTAAATAAAGTTCTAACAGTTAAAGAACAATATTCAAATAACAAATTGAGGAATTTTTGTCAAGAATTGAACGTGTACTATTTTTCTAATATAACTTTATCTATCATATTATAATTTTCTAATGCAATTTGAAAAGTAAGGGATTGAAAACACACTCAAACCACATAATATATATTCAACTCATATTTTAAATAAACATTAACAACAACAAACCATAAACAAAATACACGAAGAATGTTTCAGAAACTTACATGTACCATAATGACATCCATAATGAAATAAGGATGCGGCTGAAATTAGAGTTGAAAACTTGTGTTTATTTTGAATGGATGTGATTCTAGATCTTTCACACAAGTTTTCAACACTCACTTTAGCTCCGTCCTCGTTATTGAAAATAACATCCCTACATACAAGTCAAAACAAGCAGAAAGTTCAAACATTATGAAACAAGCTATTGAAACATAAAAATAAAAGATAAACAGATTTTGTAACATAAACTATAATGAAGACAAACCTGTAAAGTATCCATTTCTTAAGATTTGATAAAATAAAGGAATACTTCGAAGAAGACGAGTTGGCTGGATATGTTTGGGGTTTCCATATGAGAGAGACGGGTGAAAGAGATGTTAGGGTTTTGTTTTGAGAGAGACGAGTGAAAGAGATGTTAGGGTTTTGTTTTGAGAGAGACGACTATATATAAGTAACATATTTCACCATGGTTAAAACTACGAACCGTAATGAAATGATTGAAACTTACACCATGATTGATTATAACATTCGTGAAAATACAAAAGGTCAAACCCATTATGTCACGATGAATGGAAAATTATTGGTGCTGGGATTCGAACCATTTTACTCTAGGTACCTTTCATTACGGTTGATATCTATAACCATTGTGAAATGTCATTTAGTAAAAAAAAGCCCATAATGAACTATTACAATGGTTAACAGGAAGACCATTGTAAAATTGGTGTTACGAAAATTCTATTTTGTATTCTCTCTCTCTCTCTCTCTCTCTCTCTCTCTCTCAGAGAGGTAAAAAAATTATAATAGCCTAAACTAAAAAATCTGTATCTCAATACAATGATGAGAACCTATTTACAATTTTCAAAATTTATCCTCATTCAATGAGTGAGATGTGATTTTCCCAACAAGTTAATCTTTTGGGATTCTTTTCGGCAAAGTAATCTTCAAACTGTTTTTTGAGCCACCTTTGATTTGATGTGTAAGTTGTGATTCTCCTAAAGAATTTTCTAATTTTTCAAACCCAAAGTTTGTGTTATGATTTTTCTCGTCAAGGATCCATTCCCCCGCCGAATTGAGTTTGCATGCTCAGACCATTTCAATATGTTATGGGTTTTCTGGTCAAGATATAATTCACACACCAAAATTGGATCAATGTTCCCTTTAAGACTTCAGTCTTTTTCTTTATTTGTGTCAACATTTGATCATTTCTTAAAATCTTTTCAATCCATTAATATATGATGATCAAAAGAAGATAAAATTGGATCAATGCATAATTTCAAGACTTTATTTAGATTACTAAACAAATTTATGGTTTTTCATATTACTTTGGGTGAAATTAAGATAATAAGTGTATGAATACCATAATCATACTTGTAAATTACACAATTATCACTAACTAAACTTAATTGTCTATAACTTGAGTAACTTAGGCTTGGAGGCATACGCACATGCGATTTAAATCAATCAAGACTAGAGGATCACAATCATTATAATGACTGAAGATATGGGAAATTTGGCATACATGAAACCAACCACAATCCCACGATGAATGGTGAAAAATAAATCTAATCTCTTTATATGCTAATAAGTGTATGAATAACTTAGTCATAACATTGTAAATTACACAGTTGTCAATAACTAAACTTATTTTTCTATAACTTGAGTAACTTTGGCTTGATGACATACACACATGTGAGTTTACTCAATCAAGATTGTTAAGATAAAAAGAGTAATTCATGTGCATGTACCGGTCGACGTATTAGTGTAACTGGTTACACCCCTTTATATATGTCAAACATAACTTACAGTAGCTAAATGCAACCGTTACACCTGGAATTTTTTAGTTAGAAATTGAGTCAATGACTAAATGTAACCAGTTGGCATAATAGTGCAACCAGTTGCACCTAAGAGTTTTCAGTCTCATTGTTTGATAATTATACCTCATCTTGTATTGTTATATATATACCCTTTGGATATCTTATGAATGAACGAATCCATATATTTCACCCTCAATTACTCTCTCTTATTCTCTCTCAATCTCCCCATCTCAACACTAAATTATGCATCATCCTTGTGGTTCCAATTTCCAATATTTGGCATCAAGAGTCTGGTGTGATTCTTCAAACACCTAGTGTGCAAACATGACTATTGTCTCCAATGAAAGAATTTCTACAAATCTACCTATCCTTGATGCAGAGAATTACGACAAGTGGTACAAACAAATGAATGTGTTGTTTGACTATCAAGATATTTTCGAATTGATCAAGAACATAGTAACTACACTTGTAGAAGGTGCAAAAGATGTACAATGGTGTAAGCATAATAAGGAGAAGACGAAAGATCACAATGCGCTAATTTTGATCTATCAATGTGTTGATGTAAATAATTTCGAGAAAGTTATTGATTGCGAAATATATTAGATTGAACACTACTATAAAGATCATACTTATAAATTTAAACATTAATTTGAATAATTTCTAATCATTTCTTATATCATTAAAATAACTCAAAATTAATGTCAACAATATAATTATATGTATAATCTATTAAGTTTTAGTCTATTAATTAATTTTAAAGAAATATTTATATGATGTGATGTTATTAAATAAGTGTAACTCATCTTATGTAATTTGATATTTTCTAATATTCTTTTAAACTATCTTGCGTTATTGTTAACTTTTTATTGTGTCATTTTATAGAATATTTATATTATTAAAATATGATTTTTTTTCTCTAAATAGAACTTCTTCATACATCATTAAAATTTTGTATTTGTTTGTAATTGTATACATTTTACATAATGTTACAACTCAAGGTAACCGCCCCAATCCTCCAGGAATCACAAGGAGTCAGTGTGTATCTTCTTTCAATGGTAGCGAGGAAGACACAGTTATCAAAGCCTCTTACTTCTATGCTTTTGTTCCAACCAAATTTCATAATAAAAAATATAATTTTAATGATTCAGAGTGTGTGGCTACTCATTCTGAGTCTTCTAAGGAG
This sequence comes from Lathyrus oleraceus, assembly GCF_024323335.1. Taxonomy (NCBI): domain Eukaryota; kingdom Viridiplantae; phylum Streptophyta; class Magnoliopsida; order Fabales; family Fabaceae; genus Lathyrus; species Lathyrus oleraceus. The sequence continues at coordinate 350,910,680 of NC_066584.1, read as the reverse complement.
AATTTCTTTGGTGGATTTGTATTATGTTGTGAGCCAACGACTGATTTTGACGTCATGCATAATAACAAATGATTTTAGGCGTGAAGAGAGGGTGATGTTTCAGCATTAACTTGGAAAAATGAGATGAATTATGGAATTTAAGGCGTGGTAGAGGATCTAATTTATATTGAATAAATTAGAGCTATGGAGGTTAGAGACAAAGAAAGTAGAAGACTGAGAGATAGGAAAATGAAGTTTGTGTCATGAATATCCTGCCTTACAATATTCAAGGGTGTGACAATTCAATTAAAAGGAAATGTCTACGACAAGTTATCAAATCTAGAAAGGTTTATGTTAGTCTTCTCCAAGAAACCAAAATTAAATCTAAGGAAGATTTTAAAGTAACATCACTGTGGGTGGATAGTTTGGTGGAGTGAATGGCAAAATGGGTGGTAAGAAGGTCGGGAGGTATACTTATTTTGTTAAAATTAGGGTTTTTTACTTTGAATTTTAGTTTTAGAGGAGAAGGGTTTGTTGGCATTAGTGTGGATTGGCAGCTAGGTAGCTATTTTATTGTTAATGTGTACTCTTCATATTTGTTACTCAATAAGAGGAAATTGTGGATGGAGCTGAAGGACTTCAGAGATAGGTATACAGTAGGAGAGTGGTGTATTAGAGGTGACTTTAATGTTATCAAGAAGAAGGGTGAAAGGAAGGGGGTGAGAACTCAAATCAACAAAAGTGAAATTCTAGAATTTAGCCAATTCATTGAAAATCTAGAATTTGTGGAGGTTCCTTCGATGGGAAGTAGATATACTTGGTTCAATTTTTATGGGAGTGACATGATTTGTACGGTGTGGTGGTTAGAAAAGTATGAGCTTTTTGTGGGTTCAAGGATGTTTTTCCAAGGTGAAAAAATGGGTTTGGAAGGTTGTAAGTTGCAAAAATGGTGAAGAAAGGGGTTCTGCCCCGACCTTTTACAGACGCTGTGGCGGGCGCCACAGGGTCTATGGCGGGCGCCACAAGGCAAAATCTGGTTGGGCTGGATTTTGGTCCTTTGGCTTGGGCTTCTCTTGTCTTTTGGCTTTGATGGGTCCGAATAGCATTTGTCTTGTGATTTCCTAGTATCATTGGCTTGCATAATTTTATAAAAGTAAAAACAAAAATAAAAATGAAACGAAAATTAAATATTAGACTAATAAATAAATAAATAACTGAAAAACAAAAAATGCAAATAAAACGAAAAATAAGACATATATAGATAAAAGTAGAAATATCAATGTATAGATGTAGTTTATATAATATTCCAAATGCGATAATATAAGATGAGTTATGTAAATACGAGAAATATAAAAAAAAAAGATAAAATAAGATGAAATGGTGAGATCATATAGTGGGGATGTCATCTTCCTGAGGGGATCCACGGAGCCTGGCTACCTCCTGCTTGAGTTCTGCAATCTCCTGATATAGACAGTCGGCTTCAGTAGCATGGGTGAGATCGGACACTCCCATCTGTAAAGTGAGGTCAACCACTTCCTGTCTAAGCGCTGCGATCTCTCTACGACACTCAGCAATCTGAGTGCGGATGTCGGGTGTCTGCAATGAAAGATTATTAGAGAAAACAATGATTCTGGGAGATGGTGGTGTAGGCGTGTATTCAGCAATGGGTGGTGATCTCGGTTCCTCGACGGTCTCTCCCTGGCCCTCCAGAGCATAACTCCAATTCGTTGGATCATGCACACTGGTCATCATAGGATCTGGCAGTGTGAAGTAATGGATAGCCTCGCTGTCGACTAGCAGTCGGAACTGACATGGTGGAAAGAGGCTCTCCTCATCAACCCTCTGGTCAAACAGAAGTCGATGTCCATGGTAGTGTATCCATAGTAGATCCGGAGATGTGACAGCTTGCGGGACAGACCTAAAGCGACAGCAATCTACGTGATGATTCTGCCCACATGGATGACTCCCTCGGTAGATCTAGAGATACCGCTGAGACTGTATAACAAGAAGTTCCCACATGCTACTGGGCGAGACTGGGATGCATAAAATAATAGGAAGATCTCCTCTTCACTCAGTAGTGTCTCTGCATCCGGTCTTCCCAGGAAGGAATGTGCTAATATCATCTGAAAGTATCTGAAGGCGGGGTTATGTATGACATGAGACAACTGCATAGATGGATCCTGGCTTCCGCCACCTGAGATATCACTCCAAAACTTCTCAACCTCTTTACCCAGAAAATATCCCATAGGTGTCTCTGGGATAGCATCAGGAGTGGTCTGGAAACCCAATAGGTCGCCGAACTCTTTCTGGCTGAAGGAGTACTCAACTCCGAAGAGCCTGAAAGCAGCATACCCATCTGGTCCAGAGTATGGGTCATAGTCGAATGAACTCAGGAACTCCAGTGTCAGGTTCCTGTAGGTGTTACTCAAGTCATCAGCAAACTCGTCCCAGTGAAGCTGGTGGCTAAGGAATCGGATACTCGGCTCGATACCCAGTGCCTCCATACAGTGCTGATCGGGATAACGTGTGAGTGCCGTAGGACGCTGATATAGAGCGATGTAGCGCTCTCTCTGAGCATTATCTCTATAGGCCACGTGCATGTCATCGAAATCCTGCATCCTGTAAAAGTTAAGAAAGTGATCCTGAAAATGCAAACCATTCAAATCTTAGTCTCAATGCAAAATATGATAAAATAAAATTAAAATAAAATTAAATAAATGCGAAAAAGTAAAATGAAAGAAAAACGATGGGTTGCCTCCCACGCAACGCTTGTTTAACGTCATTAGCATGACGATTAGAATTCATACACCTGTAGTAGTAGGAATTGGTGGATCAATCAAGGTGTGGCTTGAGTAGTATGCTGGAATGTCTCCTCCTTCGTAGAGCTTCAGTCTTTGTCCATTTACAATGAATGGACTACAAGTATCGTTCTTGATTTCTACGGCTCCGGATCTCAGAATCTTGGATACTTCGAAAGGACCAGTCCATCTTGAACGTAGCTTTCCAGGGAAGAGTCGTAACCTAGAGTTAAAAAGGAGAACAGGATCGCCTATATTTAAAATTTTCTTTATTATTCTTTTGTCGTGATAGGCTTTTGTCCTCTCTTTGTATATTTTTGCATTCTCGTAGGCAGATTGCCTAAGTTATTCTAATTTATGAATGTCTAGGGTACACTTTTCTCCAGCGGCTAGGCAGTCTAAATTCAAAGTTTTAATGGCCCAATAGGCCTTATGCTCTAATTCGAAAGGTAAGTGACAGCATTTTCCATAAACTAGTTGATAAGGAGTAGTTCCTATAGGGGTTTTGAAAGCGGTTCTGTAGGCCCATAATGCTTCTTGAAGCTTCTGAGACCAGTCTCTCCTAGAAATAGAAACAATTTTCTCTAGGATTTGTTTTATCTCCCTATTAGATACTTCTACTTGGCCACTAGTCTATGGGTGGTATGGTGTTGTTACTCTATGCCTAACTCCATATTTTCTTAAAAGTTTGTCAAATATTCTCGATATAAAGTGTGATCCTCCATCGCTTATGACTAAACGTGGTGTTCCAAATCTAGGGAATATATAGTTTTTAAATAGTTTGATTACTACCCTAGTGTCGTTTGTGGGTGCAGCTATAACTTCAATCCACTTAGACACATAGTCTACGACTACTAAGATATACCTGTTTCCTAAGGATGGTGAGAAAGGTCCCATGAAATCTATACCCCATACGTCAAAGAGTTCTACTTCCTGAATGTTTCTTAGAGGCATTTCATCACGCCTTGAAATGTTTCCAGTGCGTTGGCATCTATCACACTTGACAATGCAAGCATAGACATCATGCCACATGGTAGGACAGAATAGGCCAGCTTGAAGAATCTTGGCGTATGTCTTAGATGTGCTCGCATGTCCACCATAAGGTGCAGAATGACAATGCTCGATAATATTATTTACCTCTTCTTCTGGAACACAACGGCGAAAAATGCCATCTTTACCCCTTTTGAAAAGGAGTGGTTCGTCCCAATAGAAGTTTCTCACATCATGGAAGAATTTCTTCTTGCGGTGGTAGTCAAGATCAGGGGGTACTATATCAGCAGCTAGGTAATTAACGAAGTATGCATACCAGGGTACGTTACTTATTGCTAAGGAATTTTGGGAATGCTTATAAGGATCTAGGTTATTATCTTCAATGGTTTCTACTCTAGCGATCAGTCTATTATAAGCAAAATCATCATTTATGGGTACTAGTTCTGGTTTTAGATGTTCTAGCCTAGAAAGGTGATCGGCTACTACATTTTCAGTGCCTTCTTTATCTCTTATGTCTAAATCAAACTCTTGTAGTAATAGAATCCATCAGAGTAACCTGGGCTTGGCATCTTTTTTACTTAATAGGTAACGAATGGCAGCATGATCGGTGTAAACTATAATTTTTGCTCCTACTAGATAAGATCTAAATTTGTCTATAGCAAAAACTACAGCGAGTAATTCTTTTTCAGTTGTTGCATAGTTAAGTTGGGCAGCATCTAGGGTTCTACTGGCATAATAAATGGCATGTAATTTTTTATCTTTCATTTGTCCTAGAACGGCTCCAACTGCATAATCACTAGCATCGCACATTATCTCAAACGGTTCTGACCAATGAGGTGGTTTCATAATGGGTGCAGATACTAATGCTTGCTTTAAAAGATTAAATGTGTCATTACATTTTTCATCGAAAACGAATTCAACATCTTTCATTAAAAGTCCAGTTAAAGGTTTGGTTATTTTGGAGAAGTCCTTAATGAAACGCCGGTAGAATCCAGCGTGTCCAAGAAAGCTTTGGATTTCTCTGATGGTTTTTGGTGGTTTTAGGTTTTCTATAACTTCTATTTTAGCTTTATCTACCTCTATACCTTTTTCGGAAACTATATGTCCTAAAACTATTCCTTCGGTTACCATGAAATGACATTTTTCCCAGTTCAGCACGAGGTTCACCTCCACGCATCTCTCTAGGATTTTCTCAAGGTTAGTAAGACAATTGTGGAAATCAAATCCGCAAACCGAGAAATCATCCATAAACACTTCCATGATACCATCAAGGTAATCTGCAAAGATTGACATCATGCAGCGTTGGAAAGTAGTTGGGGCATTACAGAGGCCGAACGACATTCGTCTGTAGGCAAAATTTCCATAAGGGCGTGTAAAGGTAGTTTTTTCTTGATCTTCGGGGTGGATAGGTATTTGGAAGAATCCAGAGTATCCATCTAGATAACAGAAGTAAGAGTGTCTGGCTAGACGCTCCAACATCTGGTCTATAAATGGTAAAGGGAAATGATCCTTCCTAGTTGCTTTATTTAATTTTCTATAATCTATACACATCCGCCATCCTCCTTCTAAACGTTTGGCTACATGTTCGCCTTTATCGTTTTGCACGACTGTGATGCCTCCCTTTTTAGGTACTACATGCACAGGGCTCACCCACTTACTATCCGAGATCTGGTAGATTATACCTGCCTCAAGTAACTTAAGAACTTCCTTTTTAACAACATCACTCATTATAGGGTTTATTCTTCTCTGATGTTCCCTAGAGGGTTTTGAATCTTCTTCGAGCGAAATCTGATGCATGCATACGGATGGACTTATACCTTTCAGGTCAGAGATATTATATCCTAAGGCTGAGGGATATCTTCGTAAAACGTCTAAAAGTTGGTTCGTTTCCTTTTGGCTCAAGGTAGCACTAACTATAACGGGACGGTTCATCTCTTCATCGAGGAACTCATATCTCAGGTTCTTAGGCAGTTCCTTAAGTTCTAAGGTTGGTTTCTTAGGGCATGGCATAGGATCTGGGGTAAGGGATAAACATTCGTAAAGGTTATCATCGATGTAGGGTTTTTTAAAGTCATCATTTTCCCTTATGAGAGTTGATGGTAACTTAATTGTTTTTATAATTTCTTTTTGTTCTAATTCTCTAACACATTCATCAATGATATCTAAGGCATAACACGAGTCTCCCATCACAGGTGCCATAAGAAATTTCGAAAGTATAAATTCTATTTTCTCGTCACCTACCTCAAATGTCAACTTTCCTTTCTTGACATCTATTATGGCTCCCGCAGTCGATAAGAATGGTCTACCTAGAAGGATTGGTATATCATTGTCCTCTTTGATGTCCATGACAACAAAATCAGTAGGGATAAATAACTTACCTATCCTAACAGGAACATCTTCTAAAATGCCTATCGGATATTTAACAGATCTATCGGCTAACTGAAGTGACATCTTAGTGGGTTGTAATTCTTCTAAGTTTAACCTCTCACAAACTGCTAAAGGCATTAGGCTCACACTAGCTCCTAAGTCTAGAAAAGCTTTTTCGATGACATGATTACCCAAAAGGCAAGGAATGGAGAAATTTCCAGGATCTTTATCTTTCTTTGCTAATTTGTCCTCGGAAATAGCATTACATTCCAAAGGCTTCGGATCGTCAAGTCTACGTTTGTTGGTAAGGATGTCTTTGGGAAACTTTGCATAAGAAGGTATTTGGGTGATGGCTTCTGTGAAAGGGATTTCTACATGAAGTTTTTCTATAACTTTAATAAATTTTTGATACTGTTTATTGATCTGGGTTTGTTTGAGTCTTTGCGGATATGGTATAGTTGGTTTATAGGGCGGGGGTGGTACGTAAGTTTATCTTTAGGTTCTTCTCCTTTATCTCGACCTTCCTGGTTTTCAGATTCCTCTGGTTCCTTTACTTCGTTCGGGGGCTTGGTACATTCCTTGGAAGTTTCGGGTTCACTCAATCTAGGGTTTGGTGGCTCATCATAAGCGTTCCCACTTCGTAGGATAATGGCATTGGCTTGTCCTCTTGGATTTTGTTGAGGTTGTCCAGGGAATTGTCCTCCAGGTGTAGTCTGAGGGGCTTGGTTTAAAGCTACCTGAGAGATCTGGGTTTCAAGCTTCTTAGTATGAGTAACTATTTGGTCAACCTTGGTTCCTAACTGAGTAATCAATTCGTTAACATGAATGTTTTGGTTCATGAACTCCTTGTTTTGTTGGGTTTGAGCGGTGATAAAATTTTCCATAATTTTCTCAAGGCTCGGTTTTGGTGGTACAGGTTGCATAGGTTGATTTGATCTAGGGGCTTGATAACTAGGTCTCGGAGGTGCATTATTTTGGATAGGGTTATTTTTTTTATAGGAGAAGTTCGGATGATTCCTCCATCCAGGGTTATAGGTATTCGAATATGGGTTCCCTTGGGTGTAGTTCACTTGCTCAGAGTGGGTTTCGTTTAATAGACTGCATTCTGCAGATTGGTGTCCTTTGGTTCCACATATCTCACAATCCGACGAAACTGCGGCTACAGTATTCGGGTTTATGCACATATGCTCGACTTTGAGGGCTAATGCGTCCATTTTAGCTTGCATCATGTCTATAGAGCTTAGTTCATGCACTCCTTCTTGGGCTTCCTTCTTCTCAACTGTCGCTCGTTCGACTCCCCATGATTGATGGTTTTGAGCCATATCTTCGATGAGGGCACTAGCTTCAGGGTAAGGTTTGTTCATCAGAGCACCGCCTATGGCAGCGTCGATGGTCATTTTTGTGTTATAGTGAAGTCCATTATAGAAGGTTTGAATGATTAACCAATTTTCTAAACCATGATGTGGGCATGCTCGTAACAACTCTTTATATCTCTCCCAAGCTTCGAACAGCGATTCTCCTTGGTTTTGGGTAAATCTAGTTATATGGTTTCGAAGAACGGCGGTCTTACTCGGGGGAAAATATCTAGCAAGAAAAACTCTTCTAAGGTTATCCCAAGTCGTAATGGAATTGGATGGAAGGGAATCTAACCATGATAGGGCTTTATCTCTGAGGGAAAAAGGAAATAATCTTAAACGTATTGCCTCAGGAGAAGCTCCATTGGTTTTAAAAGTGTATGCTAATTGAAGAAATATTTTTAAATGTTGGTTTGGGTTCTCAGTAGCGAGACCTGCGAATTGTCTCTGTTGCACTAGTTGCAACAGGGATGGTTTAAGTTCAAAATTATTAGCTGGGATGGTTGGGTTTACTATACTAGAACTAGGTTCTTCATTAGATGGTTGAGCAAAATCCTTAAGAGGTCTTTGGTTTTGATCTTCAGCCATAGCTCTCTTAATTCTATGAAAGAATAAACGTGCGCGAGCGTAACGTTCAGGTTCCGCCAGAGGGTATACTAAGCTTAAACTTCCGGTGCTGCGAGTTCTTCGCATTGACCGGCGGGAAATAGCCTAAGTCTAAACGATATAACAACAGGAAAATGAAATTTGACAAAATTGTTCCCCGGCAACGGCGCTAAAAACTTGATGTGGTGTTTCGCAAGTATATGAACGCGTCAGAGTAATATAAAAGATTGTCGAATCCACAGAGACCAAGTGTCAATCTATCGTTATCTATTGTTATGGTGTTTATCAAAGGCAATCGAAATAGGTGTTTTTTTTTAGTGTGCAATGAAAAGTAAAGTGTTGAATAAAGATTAATTAATAAAGACAGGGTCGAATGTAATTCACATAATCAATTAATAATCCAAGTACTTGCTAATAGAACTACTTATGGGCAATGTTTCCTACTTTGAAAAGAACTAATTTAACAGGAATTGTCGCTTTCGCGTATTCAGAACCGAGTTGTACTCCCTAATCAAACCCTCTTATTGTCACTTATAAAAAGGCGCGCATTGCGTTAGAGTAGTAAACCTATTTTTAAGAAATATAGTATCTTGACTAAGTTGAAAAGTATTATAACCTGGATTTCTTAACCAAAAGAGGTTCTCACGAACCAGACTCTAAACTTATGAACGCGTTCGAAAATAGTTTTAAAATCTCTTTTCTTCTTAAGTTAAAAACTCCTAATGAACTAAACAAAGCGCTTTCGCTGTTTTTGAAATAGTTAAAAACAATTAAGCTTAAAAAGACGTTGGACGGCTTTCGATCTTACCCAACGGAAATTAAGTGCGGGAAAACTTAAGTTGAAAGTTAAAATAGCCCTTAAGTGTTTCTACGAACAATTGTACGGATTATCGGTTCAATTACGATCCTTACATTCTAACCTTATAAATTTAGCTAGACATGGTAAAGTAAAAGTGCATTAAAGTAAATAAAAGTAGTGCGAGTGCGGAAAGTAAATAAAAGTAGTGCGAGTGCGAAAAGTAAATAATTTAAAGCGAGTGCGAGGAAATAAATAATTTAAAGCGAGTGCGAGGAAATAAATAAAAGTAAAGCGAGTGCGGGAAATAAATAATTTAAAGCGAGTGCGATGAAATAAATAAAAGTAAAGCGAGTGCGGGAAATAAATAATTTAAAGCGAGTGCGAGGAAATAAATAAAAGTAAAGCGAGTGCGGGAAATAAATAAGATAAAGACAAGTAATAAAAACCTGCTCCAATCGGAGGGTTGAATAAATTGCAAAGCAGAAATGAAAATGGCGGCAGGATTAACTTCCTTCCAAAGTGCTCCAAACTCGATTATAGACTCTATCACAGACTATTACACAATTGTGGTAACACTCCAATGCGAAGCGATTACCACTTTATAAAACTAAATATATGCCTAAGTGAAACAAAGTTGCTCTGAGTTTGCCTCTGCTCTAAGTTTGGATGATTGTAAAAGTGATTTTGAGTTTCTATTTATAAGCAAGTAAAAAGATGGAAATGACAAAGATGCCCTTCAACTTGAAAATGGGAGGAAAAAACTTTCCTCTTGTGGCGTCCGCCACAAGGCCAATCCGAGGCGCCTTAGTGGAAGTAGTGGGGAACGTGGCAGTTGAGGGAAGTTGAGCTTGGACATGTCATGGCAGGGTCTATGGCGCCAGCCATGGGGTAGGCCACAAGTACAAAATGCTGAATTTTAGGGTTTTTAGCTCTTTTTCACTCCTTTTCTCGATCGGGGCTCCGATTAAAGTAAAAACCTGAAAACAAAGGAAAACATAGCAATAACACAACAAAATAATAATAAAACAACTAGAATGCATGTGAAATCGGAGTCGAAAATATGGTAAATTTCAGTGTTATCAATAAGCAACATAAGAGGAAAAAAATAATTTCTTTTTCACTCTATTTCTAACAATCATGGACAACAAGATATACACAAATATGAGTTTATAACAGAAGTTATAGCTCTTGAATTACTTATCTATTAATTGATCTTCTCTTTGTATTAATCACAATCCAAACATATACACATAAGTGCTCAGAATAATATGAATGAAACTTTAATGAATATGTATGAAATTTTCATATTTGAAAGTTTATAAACTTGTTTGGATTATGACTTTGAAAGTTGTATATCAAAGAATCTCTTTTGAAATATGATTTTTGTGTCCAAGAGTCTCTTTTTTGAAAACTGAAAGCATAAGTATATATATACATGCAATATACCCTTTTGAAAGAGTGTATTTTCATGAAACATTGTCATGTTTGATGTATGAAATTCACAAAATATTAGAATCATATTTTTCATGAAAATTTGAAATCTTCGAGTGTGTAACAAATTATCATAAAAGGTTTAACCAGTTACACCTGATACTGTATTTTTAACCGGTATAAATTGTGGCAGTTTTAAACGCCATAATTTACCAAAAACAAAATGTTTTCAAAAAATCTTCTGAAAAACCATTATTGCGTTTATGTAACCGGTTACACCTGCTATAAAAGGGAAAAATGCTTAAAAATTAAGTTTCAAACAAGTTTCCACATGACGTTAAAATAAATGCATGCACAAGATGAAATGATTATGATAATTCTGAGCAATTAGGACATATATACTTGAATTGTAAAGAATACTCAACCATCTTGGTTCTTCCATTGACTTTCCAAAGTTTATGAACATTTGAACTTGATTGCTCTAGTCTTCAAACTTTGACTTCTTTTTGTTAATATGTTTGTCATCATCAAAATTATAATCAAGGACAAGAAAAACTCTTCTTCACATTATTTATTTTACAAACAAAATTAGAGGTGGAGAGAGGGGAGTTTGAAGATCTATAATCATTAAATAAAGTTCTAACAGTTAAAGAACAATATTCAGATAACAAATTGAGGAATTTTTGTCAAGAATTGAACGTGTACTATTTTTCTAATATAACTTTATCTATCATATTATAATTTTCTAATGCAATTTGAAAAGTTATATATTTAGTAAGGGATTGAAAACACACTCAAACCACATAATATATATTCAACTCATATTTTAAACAAACATTAACAACAACAAACCATAAACAAAATACACGAAGAATACTTCAGAAACTTACATGTACCATAATGGCATCCATAATGAAATAAGGATGCAAATGAAATTAGAGTTGCAAACTTGTGTTCATTTTGAATGGATGTAATCCTAGATCTTTCACACAAGTTTTCAACACTCACTTTAGCTCCGTCCTCGTTATTGAAAATAACATCCCTACATACAAGTCAAAACAAGCAGAAAGTTCAAACATTATGAAACAAGCTATTGAAACATAAAAGTAAAAGATAAACAGATTTTGTAACATAAACTATAATGAAGACAAACCTGTAAAGTATCCATTTCCTAAGATTTGATAAAATAAAGGAATACTTAGAAGAAGACGAGTTGGATGGATATGTTTGGGGTTTCCATATGAGAGAGACGGGTGAAAGAGATGTTAGCGTTTTGTTTTGAGAGAGACGAGTGAAAGAGATGTTAGGGTTTTGTTTTGAGAGAGACGACTATATATAAGTAACATATTTCACCATGGTTAAAACTACAAACAGTAATGAAATGATTGAAACTTACACCACGATTGATTATAACATTCGTGGTGATATAAAAGGTCAAACCCATTATGTCACGATGAATGGAAAATTATTGGTGTTGGGATTCAAACCATTTTACTCTAGGTACCTTTCACTACGGTTGATATCTATGACCATTGTGAAATGTTATTTAGTAAATACAAAAAAAAAGCCCATAAAAGAACTATTACAATGGTTAACAGGAAGACCGTTGTAAAATTGGTGTTACGAAAAGTCTATTTTGTACTCTCTCTCTCTCTCTCTCTCTCTCTCTCTGAGAGGTAAAAAAATTATAATAGCCTAAGCTAAAAATCTGTATCTCAATACAATGATGAGAACCTATTTACAATTTTCAAAATTTATCCTCATTCAATGAGTGAGATGTGATTTGCCCAACAAGTTAATCTTTTGGGATTCTTTTCGGCAAAGTAATCTTCAAACTGTTTTTTGAGCCACCTTTGATTTGATGTGTAAGTTTTGATTCTCCTAAAGAATTTTCTAATTTTTCAAACCCAAAGTTTGTGTTATGATTTTTCTCGTCAATAATCCATTCCCCCGCCAAATTGAGTTTGCATGCTCAGACATTTCATTATGTTATGGGTTTCCTGGTCAAGATATAACTCACACACCAAAATTGGATCAATGTTCCCTTTAGGACTTTAGTCTTTTTCTTTATTTGTGTCAACATTCGATCATTTCTTAAAATCTTTTCCATCCATTAATATATGATGATCAAAAAAGATAAAATTGGATCAATGCATAATCTCAAGACTTTATTTAGATTACTAAACAAATTTATGGTTTTTCATATTACTTTGGGTGAAATTAAGATAATAAGTGTATGAATACCATAATCATACTTGTAAATTACACAATTATCACTAACTAAACTTAATTGTCTATAACTTGAGTAACTTAGGCTTGAAGGCATACGCACATGCGATTTAAATCAATCAAGACTAGAGGATCACAATCATGATAATGACTGAAGATATGGGAAATTTGGCATACATGAAACCAACCACAATCCTAGGATGAATGGTGAAAAATAAATCTAATCTCTTTATATGCTAATAAGTGTATGAATAACTTAGTCATAACCTTGTAAGTTACACAGTTATCAATAACTAAACTTAATTTTCTATAACTTGAGTAACTTTGGCTTGATGACATACACACATGTGAGTTTACTCAATCAAGATTGTTAAGATAAAAAGAGTAATTCACGTGCATGTAACCGGTCGACGTATTAGTGTAACTGGTTACACCCCTTTATATTTGTCAAACGGAATTTACAGTAGCTAAATGCAACCGTTACACCTGGAATTTTTTAGTTAGAAACTGAGTCAATGACTAAATGTAACCAGTTGGCATAATAGTGCAACCGGTTACACCTAAGAGTTTTCAGTCTTATTTGTTTGATAATTATACCTCATCTTGTATGGTTATATATATACCCTTTGGATATCTTATGAATGAACGAATCCATATATTTCACCCTCAATTACTCTATCTTATTCTCTCTCATTCTCCCCATCTCAACACTAAATTATGCATCATCCTTGTGGTTCCAATTTCCAATATTTGGCATCAAGAGTCTGGTTTGATCCATCAAACACCTAGTGTGCAAACATGACTATTGTCTCCAATGAAAGAATTTCTACAAATCTACCTATCCTTGATGCAGAGAATTACGACAAGTGGTGCAAACAAATGAAGGTGTTGTTTGACTATCAAGATATTTTCGAATTGATCAAGAACATAGAAACTACACTTGTAGAAGGTGCAAAAGATGTACAATGGTGTAAGCATAAGGAGGAGAAGACGAAAGATCACAATGCGCTAATTTTGATATATCAATGTGTTGGTGCAAATAATTTCGAGAAAGTTATTGATTGCAAAATCTATTAGATTGAACACTACTATAAAGATCATACTTATAAATTTAAACATTAATTTGAATAATTTCTTATATCATTAAAATAACTCAAAATTAATGTCAACAATATAATTATATGTATAATCTATTAAGTTTTAGTCTATTAGTTAATTTTAAAGAAATATTTATATGATGTGATGTTATTAAATAAGTGTAACTCATCTTATGTAATTTGATCTTTTCTAATATTCTTTTAAACTATCTTACGTTATTGTTAACTTTTTATTATGTCATTTTATAGAATATTTATATTATTAAAATATGATTTTTTTTCTCTAAATAGAACTTCTTCATACATCATTAAAATTTTGTATTTGTTTGTAATTGTATACATTTTACATAATGTTACAACTCAAGGTAACCGCCCCAATCCTCCAGGAATCACAAGGAGTCAGTGTGTATCTTCTTTCAATGGTAGCGAGGAAGAAAAAGTTATCAAAGCCTCTTACTTCTATGCTTTTGTTCCGACCAAATTTCACAATAAAAAATCTAATTTTAATGATTCAGAGTGTGTGGCTACTCATTCTGAGTCATCTGAGGAGAATTTCTTTGGTGGATCTGTATTATGTTGTGAGCCAACGACTGATTTTGACGTCATGCATGATAACAAATGATTTTAGGCGTGAAGAGATGGTGATGTTTCTGCATTAACTTGGAAAAATGAGATGAATTATGGAATTTAAGGCGTGGTAGAGGTTGGAATTTATATTGAATAAATTAGAGCTATGGAGGTTAGAGACAAAGAAAGTATAAGACTAAGAAATAGGAAAATGAAGTTTGTGTCATGAATATTCTGCCTTACAATATTCAAGGGTGTGACAATTCAATTAAAAGGAAATGCCTACGAAAAGTTATCAAATCTAGAAAGGTTTATGTTAGTCTTCTCCAAGAAACCAAAATTAAATCTAAGGAAGATTTTAAAGTAACATCACTGTGGGTGGATAGTTTGGTGGAGTGAATGGCAAAATGGGTGGTAAGAAGGTCGGGAGGTATACTTATTTTGTTAAAATTAGGGTTTTTTACTTTGAATTTTAGTTTTAGAGGAGAAGGGTTTGTTGGCATTAGTGTGGATTGGCAGCTAGGTAGCTATTTTATTGTTAATGTGTACTCTTCATATTTGTTACTCAATAAGAGGAAATTGTGGATGGAGCTGAAGGACTTCAGAGATAGGTATATAGTAGGAGAGTGGTGTATTAGAGGTGACTTTAATGTTATCAAGAAGAAGGGTGAAAGGAAGGGGGTGGGAACTCAAATCAACAAAAGTGAAATTCTAGAATGTAGCCAATTCATTGAAAATCTAGAATTTGTGGAGGTTCCTTTGATGGGAAGTAGATATACTTGGTTCAATTTTGATGGGAGTGACATGAGTAGGCTTTATAGGTTCCTTATTGTAATACCCCAATTTTGACCCCTAAGATCCCTCATGCCATATCATAGCTTTGCATTGGCATTGGGATCACACCTTCGCATCCTCCTTACCCCTCATTCCTTCGGTTTGCATTGGGAGAGATCACCAAAAATATTTGATTGTATCATACTTTAATTTTTTTTGTTTACTAACCAAAAAACCAAAAATATGTCTATGTATAGCTTTGTTTCTTTTATAGGTTGTGTGTGCATCCGCCAATGCCTTATCAAGCTCACAATTAGGGTTTGAGACTCTTAGTAGAAGGAAATCAATCAAGATATGGTTCAAATTGGTTCTAGATATCATATATGGATCCCCATGTTCTTCATTTATCATTTGGATCAATAAATCATCAAGACTTTGAAGCTTGGTGGCCTTGGAAAACCTAACTCATCTGTAACTTTCTCAGCAAGTTTATTCAACAATTGGTCCAATATATCAAGGTATACTTTATTTCACATCATATTATGCATATATGATCCTCCATGAGTCCCAAATATCAAGAGAACTTCAAGTTTGCAAGTTGGTTCAAAGAAGTTGACCAGAGAAAGTCAACTGGTCAAAACTGGGGTTCCCTAGATCCTATCTCCTACAATTTTTGTCATATGAAAATTATTCCAAGAGAAACGTTACTCCTTATGATATTACAAACAACTTTCATGTTGAGGTCAAGAGCTAGTTTTGTTGGAAAGTCACTTTTTATGGTGAAAGATTATAAGTCATTTTGTTTGTGCCCTAGTTAGGAGGTCAATTTCCAAGGACCATAACTTGCTCGATTTTTATGAGATGAAGGTCATCCAAAATTCATGATCAATTTCAATATGTCTTATAGAACTTTGACTCTTTGATAAACTTCAAATTCAACTTGAAAAGGCATGTGCCAAGAGGAAACAATATAGGTCATTTTAGGCCATTACCATTGAACAAGCAGTTTTCCGCAACTTCTAAAATGCATAACTCCTTCATGTCAAATCCAAATGAGGTCAAGTTTGTCACAAAATTGAATAAGATTTAAATATATGCAACTTTGATAAAGGAACTTTTTCTATTTGAAACTCATAGCAAAAGTTATTCAAGGTGGAAGTAGTGGATATTTGGCTTGGTACTTAGAAAATTTTCAATTATATTTGATTTCCCAAACTTCCACCTCAAAATTCATCATAATCCAAGCTTCAAATGGAAACGTGTTTAACATGCAAGTTGTTCCCCTTGATCTCACCTTTCCAAAAAGTCCAAAATCACTTCATTTGGATAAGGTTTGAATGACTTGCGCATGGTTACTCTTCATGGTTCCATTTGGATGAATCTCATGGCCACTTCTCAATTTCAAATGCATGGCTTCATGTTACACTTGCAGCATCACTCATGATCATTTTTGGACCTTTTGGCATCATCTCATGGGCCTATCACATGCCCATGCAAGCGTTCACATGAGAATTTCTATTTTTGGACAAATTATGGAAGTGTGTGGAAATGAATTGCCAAGCCTATAAATACATTGCCTCCTGCTCATAATTGAGGACACCTTGCCCAAGCTTTACTCCTGCAACCTTCCCATCTCCATTAAAGGATAACCTTGAAGGTTTTCAATTGAAAATCAAGTTTCAATTTCACTTCTATTTTGAAGTTGAAAATCCAAGAGCCCAAACCATTTGAGCTCTCGATTCACCTCCTACAATCAAGTGGAAGCAAGCCTAAGCCAATTGAGATCCAGATCGAGCTTCATCACTGCAAACAAAAGGTGAAATTTTCCAAACTTTCTCTCTTCGATTCTCTCTCAATTCTCCATCATTTTAATTAACTTTTGGTTGGCTGAAGTCCTACCAATGTAGGCAACAAGATTGAGTTGCTTTGAGGTTAAATCGAAGCAACTCAGTTCATGATCCTCAAAATTCAAATCCATGTATCTTTCAATATACTTGGAATTGGACGAAATTGAGACCATATTCGAGCTCCTGGGCATATTTTCTTTAAACGATGTCTTTACTTTTCATTTTTATGGTGGACCAGTCCGGTGAGTCCACTGGAGAAGATGACCGGAGCCGTAGCTCCGGCGGTGCGTTGGCACCTTCCAAACCATCAGATCCCTTTGAAATGTTTTAATCACGTCCCTTGCTTTTAATTACCATGTGTGTGCGCAGTTGACTAAGGTGTTTGTGAACGCGCGCGTTTCGCCATCAGATCTGCCACCTCAATTAAAAGGGAGATCTGATGGCCCTTGTTTTTTTGCATTTTCTGATTTTTCATTTAATTGCCTTATTTTGTTTAATTTATAATAAATCCATTTTTTATTAAAAAAATATGGAATTTCACCAAAAATCTTTAAATATTTTCCTCTTCCATATTTTGAATAAAATCATTTTTTGAATTAATTTTGGTATTTTTCATGAATTAAATGTTTTTATGCATATTTTTAATTATTTAAAAATACTTCTGACCTTTTAAAAATAGTGAAATTTTTTGTATAAGGTCCTTTGATCTTGTGTGACCTAGGATAAATCCCTTGGCCTTTTATTTGGTGTTTTGAAGGGATTATAGGTTTTGACCAAATTTAAATGCATTTTAATCCTTTTTAAAATTGATTTTTAATTGATTAAATGTATAAAAATGTTGGTGAGCCATTTTTATGGTCTTGTGTTGTTTGACTTTCTGTTTGGGCCTTGGTCAATGTTGATTTGACTTTTCTTGGATCAAAACCATTGGATTTAGGGGATTGATGAAATGTACATTTCATCTCCCAAAATGAATGGATAGTTTTGATTTGATGAAATTCCTCCCATGATAAATTTGTGTTTCTATCTTCCCCTCCCTCTTCTTCTTCATCCCTATTCTTTTTTATTCCCTCATTTGACCAATGAAATCTCTAATGTCTAAAGGCTAATTGATTCATCAATGACCTTGTGTCAGATGAATCAATACAAGTATGATTGAGATAGGTCCCTCCCATTTTCTTTTAGTGTGTGGTATGTTTTAGGAGTTTGGTTCTTTGTACCAAATCTCTAACATGCATTAACACCTATATTTTTATTGTCCGACCTCAGATAGTTGTGACTTCTACAAAAGCCCAATTACGATTGCTTAACATAGAGCTAAATTTGACCCTTAAGGCATATCATTCTAGTAAGTGAGATTGTAAGTCTCCCATTCTTCATGGCATTGTATGGAGACTTGAACTTTTTTCCTTTCATGAGAGCAAGTGGCATACTTGTTGAATTATCCAAGTTGGAGACCTTCTCATGGAAGATGTCTTGGTTCAAGGATCCATACTTGTGAATGAATGATTGAGTGTTATCCAAAGAATGACTTAATCAATTAAACATCAACACTAACTTTTAAATAACCATTGACTAACCTTTATTCATTCTGCTTTTACTTTCAAGTCATTTACTTTATGTTATTTAAATTTCAGTCATTTACCATTCATCTGCCATTTTACATTTCATGAAACTTTTTTATGATCTAGTCCTTTTCACTTTGCTCACTTGAGCCATATCTTGTGATTTTATATATTTGTTTGTGCATTTTGACTTTGTTTATGGTATTAGGACCTTAAAACATCTAATAACAACAAAAACCCTAGAAAACATCTGGTGGACTGTTGGGATTTGATCTGAGCTTTGGACTTAGAATTAGGCAACTTTTCCTGTGCTAAACGACTTGGCAAATGCAAACATCTGAGACTGAGTTATTCTTGACAAGTGATCTTCATCTAATGCAAGACTTTGAATTTCCTTGGGTTCATATGCTATTTTGTCTTTGTGCCTAATTGTTACTTTGTTATGATCTTTGTCTGATGTTTTGTTCTGAGTTGATCAAGGAATATTTCATCTGATACATGAGAAGACAGTGAAGATTTCTAGCTATTGGAAGGCTTGCTTGGATGTGGCTATCTTTATTTGATGTCTTAATCTTTATGATGTCTGGATATTGCTCATTGCTTATGCTTTTTGCTTAATCAAAGTCCAAGGGAAATGAGTTTCTATATGACATTCTTGTCCTTTGGATTGCATCCCATTGGTTAGATCTTTTCAACCCTTAACTTTTAATTTTTGCTTAGGGTAGTCTCTTCATCTCCTCCCACTTCTTAAATTTCAAAATCTCTCCCTCTTTTTGAAATTCTAGTTAACAGACTTTCGATGTCACACGGGATGTTATGACATCCAATTCTGCGCAGACAAGTATTATGCAGAACTTAAAAAGTAAGTGCAGTAAATAACACAAGGAATTGTTTACCCAGTTCGGTGTCACACACAGCTACGTCTGGGGGCTACCAAGCCAGGGAGGAAATCCATTATTAGTAGTATTAATTCAGACCTTAAACCAACTGTTTAACCCTATCACTTAATACCTACCCAATGCAATTTCAATCTTACTCTAAGATCAGAGTTCCTACTCACTCTCCCTCAATCACCTCAGTGATTACAACCTTTAATTATATTAAAGTTTATAGTGAAGTCACACTTCAAACAACTCTTGATTGTGCTTAACAGCTTTAATCAAGATACACAGCACTCACGCTTAAAAGCTTAGAGTGACACAACACTTACAACTCAATGAACACCCTAGTCCAATGCAATCATCTAGGTGATAATTGCTTGGCTCACAAGATACACCTAATACAAGACACACAAAAATACAACAGTGAAGTATATGGAACAATAAAATCTTCACGCCTAAAATCCTCGAGTTCTGAATGAAGGATTGCCATCCTTTTATATTGCAGCACTTGGGCCTTGTACTTGTATTTCCTAAAATTAAGGTCAAGCAAGTTAACCTAATTTCCACATATTAGGGTACCAACAAATAGGCTATTTTTTAGGTTCATTAATTGTAGCTCAGTTGTTCGTTTCCTGGATTTTAGCTCAGCTGTTGGATTCCTGAAGAATAACCTGAGAAAAATGCTGAAACAGAAAAACTAACCAACCTACAATTTAGCATATGCTGTCATGAATGAATGTCACAACATTCAGTTTGACGTCCAAAGCATAGACCATATGCTAAGTCTGTTATTTTCCTGAAAACAGACTGTACAAAATGATGTACTGTAAAAGACCAACCAGTCCATACTTCAGTATCAGCTTACATTAATAAATGTCAAAACATCTAATTTGACATTTACACATAGAGCCTTATGCCATGGTCTGTTATCCTCCTGAAGAACAGACTGAGATACATACTGAACTGTAGCAGAAAACCAACCTGCCTATTATTCAGTATATGCTGTCAATGATGAATGTTATAACATCCAGTTTGACATTCAGATAGTAGGCCTTATGCCAGGTCTGTTATTCCCTTGATAAACAGACTGAAATTAACTACTGAGTTATAACAGACAACCAACTGTTCTATACCTCAGTATCTGCTGTCAAGAATGAATGTCATAACATCTAGTTTGACATTCAGTAAATCCTGTATTAGCTAAACCTGCAACATACTACTCAAGTATGTCATGACATTAGTCAAGACATCAGAGTACAGTTAGATGTTCTAACACAAAATGCAGCCAATCAAACATCTCCAAAGCATGTCATGACATCAATCAAGACATTAGAGTCCAGTTAGTGTTTTACCAGAAAATGCAGCCAATCAAACATCTACAAACTCCCCCTTTGGCAAATTTTTGGCTAAAACAACTTGGCATCCCAACAGAGTTCACAGCAGCGGAAAACACACATCTAGTAGGGAAATTAACCTAGCTAATACACTCAGAGCAGCAGCACACTCACCACAGATAGAAGTTAAATAAAAACTTCACATATCAGCACACATACAGAAGTTAAATAAAAACTTCTAACAGCAGCACACATAAACACACTCACACTCATCACACATAGAAGTGGAACATCAGCTGCAGCACAACCTCTGGATTAGAGGATCTTCAACATCTGTTTAATTACATAGCAAATAATCTGTTGTCTTGGGGCATCACAGTTACTCCCCCTTTTTGTCAAAAATGTTGCCAAAGCAACACTGTAAATTACAGACCAGAAAAAAACAGAATTACACATACTTGTGGGAAACACAATCTTGATTTTACTTCACAATTTCAATCAAGAATACCCCCTCTTGATCTTGCTTTATAGCTTTGATCAAGACACCATCCACTTGATCTTGCTTCACAACTTTGATCAAGTAGTCACACACTCTTGCTTTACAGCAGGTACACCCATATCAGATGCCATGACTTTGAGTCTGACATCTTGAACCACTCCTGCATGAACACTTTCTTGAAGTCCAGCAGGCACATAGATTGTATCATGTTAGGATATCCCCTTAACATCTTGTTACCACACTTGCTGCAAGTAACATAGCTGTGATTTGTTATCCAGTCATAGCACACTTTCAATTGTTTAATAGGTTGAGATATTAAATAATACACCCCAAACATCATTGGTTGCTATAAATCCTCAGAAAGGCATATTCCCAATTTGCCCCTTAAATTTTCAAACTGAGTAGCATCCAGAGCCTTTGTGAATATGTCAGCAAGTTGTAGTTCAGTGGCTACATGTTCCAAGGTAATCACTTTGTCTTCCACCAGATCTCTGATGAAATGATGTCTAATGTCAATATGTTTGGTCCTGCTGTGTTGGATGGGATTCTTGGAAATATTGATGGCACTGAGATTGTCACAGAACAATGTCATGACATTTTGAGAGACATTGTACTCAGTAAGCATCTGTTTCATCCACACCAGTTGGGAACAACTGCTTCCAGCTGCTATGTACTCAGCCTCTGCAGTGGACAGTGATACACAGTTCTGTTTCTTGCTGAACCATGATATGAGATTGTTTCCCAAGAAGAAACATCCTCCTGAAGTGCTTTTTCTGTCATCAGCACTCCCAGCCCAATCAGCATCACAATACCCAGATAAGACAGGCTCAGAGCCATGAGAGTATAGCATACCATAGTCACAAGTCCCATTGACATACTTGAGAATCCTCTTGACTTGATTTAAGTGGCTCACTTTGGGTTCTGCTTGGTATCTAGCACACACACCAACTGCATAGGAAATATCAGGTCTACTTGCAGTTAGATATAGTAGACTACCTATCATGCTTCTATACAAGCATTGATCAACACTAGGACCTCCTTCATCTTTGGTTAATTTTAAATGAGTAGGTGCAGGAGTTCTTTTGTGTCTAGCATTATCCATACCAAACTTCTTAACTATGTTTTTGGCATATTTGCTTTGGGAGAGAAACATAGAATCCTCCATTTGGTTAACTTGCATTCCAAGAAAATAAGTCAATTCCCCAACCAGACTCATTTCAAACTCAGATTGCATCTGGTGAACAAAATGTTTCACCATTTGCTCAAACATTCCACCAAAGACAATATCATCCACATAAATTTGGGCAATCATGATTTTGCCATCTTCATCCTTCACAAACAGGGTCTTATCTATCCCTCCTTTCCTATACCCATGAGAGGTCAGAAATTCAGTCAACCTTTCATACCAAGCTCTAGGAGCTTGCTTCAACCCATACAAAGCTTTCCTCAACTTGTACACATGTTTAGGCAGGTTAGGATCACATAACCCTTTAGGTTGTTCCACATAGACTTCTTCATTCAAGTAGCCATTTAAAAAGGCACTCTTCACATCCATTTGGAACAATTTGAACTTCAGAATGCAGGCCACACCTAACAGCAATCTTATTGACTCAAGTCTTGCAACGGGTGCAAACGTCTCATCAAAATCAACCCCTTCAACTTGAGTATATCCTTGTGTCACTAGTCTTGCTTTATTCCTAGTGATTACTCCTTTCTCATCAGACTTGTTCTTGTAAATCCACTTGGTACCAATGATGTTAGTCCCTTCAGGTCATGGAACTAGCTCCCATACTTCATTCCTTTTAAACTGCTCCAGTTCATCTTGCATGGCATTGATCCAATATTCATCAGTCAGGGCTTCTTTCACATTTTTTGGTTCAACCTTGGATACAAAACATGAATTTGAGCTAATTTCCCTTGATCTGGTAGTCACACCACTATTGGGATCCCCTATGATAAGATCCTTAGGGTGATCCTTCTGAATTCTGATGGACGGCACTTTGTTGGATGCATCTACCTCACACTCAGGAGGAGTCTCCTGTACCTCTTCGGACTTGACTGAAATGTCTGTTGACGTATCAAGGAATGTTCCAACATCCTCTATGACATTGATTCCTTCCTCTCTATCATCCACAATAACATTTATGGATTCCATCAGGACATTGGTCCTGTAGTTGAACACTCTGTAGGCTCTGCTGTTAGTTGAGTATCCTAGGAATATACCCTCATCACTTTTGGGATCCATTTTCCTTCTCTGTTCACGATCTGTAAGAATGTAACATTTACTTCCAAAGATATGAAAGTACTTCACAGTGGGTTTTCTGCCTTTCCATATTTCATACAGAGTGGAAGAGGTTCCTTTTCTCAAGGTAACTCTATTGTGAACATAGCAAGCTGTATTCATTGCTTCGGCCCAAAAGTGCATAGGAAGCTTCTTTGCATGAATCATTGCCCTAGTAGATTCTTGAATAGTTCTGTTTTTCCTTTCAACTATCCCATTTTGATGAGGAGTTATAGGAGAGGAAAACTCATGACTTATCCCTTCAGACGAGAAAAACTCATCAAACTTGGAATTCTTAAACTCCGTCCCATGGTCACTCCTAATTCGGACAACACAACTGTCCTTTTCCCTTTGAAGTCTGATGCACAGTTATTTGAAGACATCAAATGCATCTGACTTTTCTCTGACGAAGCTTATCCAAGTGTATCTGGAATGGTCATCAACAACCACATAGGCATACCTCTTTCCACCCAGACTCTCAACCTGCATAGGTCCCATTAAGTCCATGTGCAAAAGTTCCAGAGTTTTGGATGTAGTAGGATGTCCCAGCTTAGGGTGTGACATCTTGGTTTGCTTGCCAACCTGGCATTCTCCACAGACTCTTCCTTCATCAATAAGCAGCTTTGGGATTCCTCTAACTGCTTCCTTGGATATGATCTTTTTCATTCCCCTTAAGTGGAGATGACCAAGACATCTATGCCACAGCTTCACCTCCTGTTCTTCCTTGGCTGAGGAGCAAATTGTGGAGTAGTTTGAGACTTTAGGTTCCCACAGATAACAATTATCTTTGGATTTGGATCCTTTCATAACTTCCTGATTATCTCCATTCGTCACAACACATTAGTGAACTGAACATAGAACCCTTGATCACACAACTGGCTTATGCTGATGAGATTAGCAGTTAATCCTTTTACTAACAGCACATTATTCAGTTCTGGAACTCCAGAGCTGTCCAGCTTACCCACACCTTTGATTTTTCCTTTAGCACCATCACCAAAGGTCACATAACTGGTAGTGTGAGGTTGTATATCCACCAATAAATTCTCCATACCAGTCATATGTCTTGAGCAGCCACTATCAAAGTACCAGTCTTCTCTGGTAGATGCCCTTAGAGCTGTGTGAGCTAACCTAGCAAACCATTGTCGTTTCTTGATGGGGGCATTATGCTTATATGCCTTATGCTTAGGTCTGACATGAGGGGTTTGGTTAGGATAACCATGCAGCCTGTAGCAGAAGGCTTTTATGTGACCAAACCTACCACAGTAGTGACATCTCCATCTCTGAAATTTCTTCTTCTGATGGTTACTCATCCTGGTTCCCTGATGTTGAGACATTGGGTGTGACCTCCGCTTGAATTTCTGAACTTCAGCCTTTGAGCGTTTGAGTTCAGCTGAGGATTTCTTCACAAAGCCTAAACCAGACATGGTTCCTGACTTCTGTCCCACCTTTAGGATCTCTTCCAAGGTGTCCGTTCCTTTATTCAGCATTCTGATGGATTTCGTCATTTGATCTAGCTTGGAGGTCAGCAAGGTTAACTCACCATTTAGACCATCTATGACTGTCAGATGCTTCTGTTTCTCATCCTCCAGCTCCTTGATGAGTTTCTTCTGCTTTTCTCCTTGTACACGCACTTCTGCACTTTTGACACATAGCTCTTTATATGAGGCAGCAAGTTCATCAAAGGTCAGTTCATCTCCACTTGAGTCATCATCAGTGGCACAAACACTAGTTAGTGCAGTGACATGTTTAGCAGATTCTCCTTCAGATTCACTCTCAGAGTCTCCTTCAGACCATGTGACAGATAGCCCTTTCTTTTGCATCTTGAGGTAAGTAGGGCATTCAGCTCTAACGTGTCCAAAACCTTCACATCCATGACACTGGATTCCCTTGCCTTGGTTGAACCTTTCTTCAGAAGTTGATATTTTCCTGATGTCAGACAAGATGTTCTTGACATTTGGTCTACCTTTTTTATCAATCTTTTTCACGAACTTGTTGAACTGTCTCCCAAGCATGGCTATGGCTTCTGATATGCTTTCATCACCACCAGTACTTCCTGCTTCTGAATCCTCTCTAGTATTTGATACAAAAGCTACGCTTTTGTTCTTCTTTTCAACATTCTCACACAAGTCCATTTCAAAAGTTTGGAGAGAACCAATAAGATCATCCACCTTCATATTGCAGATATCCTGAGCCTCTTCTATAGCAGTGACCTTCATGGAAAATCTCTTAGGTAATGACCTGAGAATCTTTCTTACAAGTTTCTCTTCAGCCATTTTCTCTCCTAAGCCACCAGAAGTGTTGGCAATTTCAAGAATATTCATGTGGAAGTCATGAATAGTCTCATCCTCTTTCATCCTCAGATTTTCAAACTTGGTGGTCAGCATCTGAAGTTTAGACATCCTCACCTTGGAGGTACCTTCATGAGTTATCTTAAGGGTATCCCAAACTTCTTTAGCCAGCTCACAGTGATGCACCAGTCTGAAGATGTTCTTACTTATTCCATTGAACAGTGCATTCAAGGCCTTAGAGTTTCCAAGGGCTAAAGCCTCTTGCTCCTTGTCCCACTCTTCTTCTGGAATTTGCATAGTGATTCCATCTTTCCCTGTCTTCGTTGGATATTCCCATCCTTTGTTGACAACTCTCCAGACTTTGCTATCTAGAGACCTTAAGAAGGCTATCATACGAGGCTTCCAGTCATCATAGTTAGAACCATCCAGCATGGGTGGTATATTTGAGTATCCTACATCCTTGTCCATGGTACTAGAAAGTAACTTCCCTAGATCTCACCTAGAAATTAACAGGCAGGGTGCCTGCTCTGATGCCAATTGAAATTCTAGTTAACAGACTTTCGATGTCACACGGGATGTTATGACATCCAATTCTGCGCAGACAAGTATTATGCAGAACTTAAAAAGTAAGTGCAGTAAATAACACAAGGAATTGTTTACCCAGTTCGGTGTCACACACACCTACGTCTGGGGGCTATAAAGCCAGGGAGGAAATCCACTATTAGTAGTATTAATTCAGACCTTAAACCAACTGTTTAACCCTATCACTTAATACCTACCCAATGCAATTTCAATCTTACTCTAAGATCAGAGTTCCTACTCACTCCCCCTCAATCACCTCAGTGATTACAACCTTTAATTATATTAAAAATTAGAATGAAGTCACACTTCAAACAACTCTTGATTGTGCTTAACAACTTTAATCAAGATACACAGCACTCACGCTTAAAAGCTTAGAGTGACACAACACTTACAACTCAATGAACACCCTAGTCCAATGCAATCATCTAGGTGATAATTACTTGGCTCACAAGATACACCTAATACAAGACACACAAAAATACAGCAGTGAAGTATATAGAATAATAAAATCTTCACGCCTAAAATCCCCGAGTTCTGAATGAAGGATTGCCATCCTTTTATATTGCAGCACTTGGGCCTTGTACTTGTATTTCCTAAAATTAAGGTCAAGCAAGTTAACCTAATTTCCACATATTAGGGTACTAACAAATAGGCTATTTGTTAGGTTCATTAATTGTAGATCAGTTGTTAGTTTCCTGGATTTTAGCTCAGCTGTTGGATTCCTGAAGAATAGCCTGAGAAAAATGCTGAAACAGAAAAACTAACCAACCTACAATTTAGCATATGCTGTCATGAATGAATGTCACAACATTCAGCTTGACGTCCAAAGCATAGACCATATGCTAAGTCTGTTATTTTCCTGAAAACAGACTGTACAAAATGTTGTATTGTAAAAGACCAACCAGTCCATACTTCAGTATCAGCTTACATTAATAAATGTCAAAACATCCAATTTGACATTTACACATAGAGCCTTATGCCATGGTCTGTTATCCTCCTGAAGAACAGACTGAGATACATACTGAACTATAGCAGAAAACCAACCTGCCTATTATTCAGTATATGCTGTCAATGATGAATGTCATAACATCCAGTTTGACATTCAGACAGTAGGCCTTATGCCAGGTCTATTATTCCCTTGATAAACAAACTGAAATTAACTACTGAGTTATAACAGACAACCAATTGTTCTATACCTCAGTATCTGCTGTCAGGAGTGAATGTCATAACATCTAGTTTGACATTCAGTAAATCCTGTATTAGCTAAACCTGCAGCATACTACTCAAGTATGTCATGACATCAGTCAAGACATCAAAGTACAGTTAGATGTTCTAACACAAAATGCAGCCAATCAAACATCTCCAAAGCATGTCATGACATCAGTCAAGACATTTGAGTCCAGTTAGTGTTTTACCAGAAAATGCAGCCAATCAAACATCTAGACTTTTCAAAAACTTTCTTTGCTTGTGATTTCAAACTTAGACATGTTTTAATGATTTCAAACTTTTTCTTAAATTAAATTTGTAAGTAAACTTAACCATATTGACTTAAATTTCAAAAGACAAAAAGAACTAACAACCTTATTCAAATTTTTGGCCTTTTGTGTGTTTTCTTATTAAACTTTATTGTTAAAGCAATTCACTAACTCATTTGCAATTTTTACGACGAACTACGAGGTTTTGATCCCTCATTTCTATGTTGGTATGTAGGCACGAGACCGAAGGTCTTGTCAAACACAAAAATATAATCAATGAATTCTTTTCTCACCCCCACACTCTATTTTTTCTCAAACATCATTTTTACACCAAAACATATGCACACCTAAAAAGGGCTCCCTAGGAGTAACTAGGACACTTTGGGTGTTAACACCTTCCCTCTAAGTAACCAACCCCCTTACCTGTAATCTCTGGCATTTTATTAGTTTTGATTTGAAAACTTCTCATCCTTGGGTTTTGTTCGTACTTTTCCCTTTTCCTTTGGACACAATAAAAACACGGTGGCGACTCTGGTTTTATTGACGTCAAGTTTATCCATAGCTTGATGGTCATGAATTTACCACTACACTTATGTCAGAAGGTTTGCTTGAAAAATGGAATGTGGTAGGTCAAGTAGTAGGAAATATGAATGTTTCATATCACATTCCCATTTGGATTCAAGCCAATAACCTTAATTGGGGCACAAATCCTTTTAATTTTTTCAATTGTTGGGTTGATAACCTTGAATTTGAGTCTTTTACTGATGAAACTTGAAAGTCAAGTCAAATTCTAGGAAAGTGTGCTTTTGTGATGAAGGAAAAGCTAAAAGTCTTGAAAGAGAAGTTAATGATGTGGAATATGGAAGTCTTTGGAAAAGTCAATTTAGAGGTGCAGGTGGCAGTTAAAGAGCTTAGTAATTTGGATGTGTTGGATACTCAAAATTTGCAAAATGCATGAGAGAATTTAGTTCAAAGGAGACTGGATGCTCTAACAAGGTTTGGCTTAACTTATAGTGGAAGGAAATTATGCTAAGGTTGAAGTCAATATTTAGATGGATTAGAGAAGGAGATGCAAATTCGAGGATCTTTCACTCATTTATGAAGAAAATATTCAGAAGGAATGATATTATGGTCCTCATTCTGATAGAGGCAAACTTGATCAAGTACATGACATTAAGAAGGAAATTAAAAATCATTTTCATGATAGATTTAGAAAGCATTGTGCTTGCAGACCAATTATTGGAAGGGTGGTGTTGTACTTTTAAGTGAGGTTGATTGTGCAAGGCTTGAAGACCCCTCATTTTTCTGAAAGGAAATCAAATATGCAATTTGGTTGAGTGAGGGTGACAAAAGTCCTGAGCCAGATGGGTTCTACATGGGGTTTTTTCAAGAAATTTTGGATTAGTTCACTCAAATAAGATCTTATTTCTTTTTTGAATGAGTTATATGTAAATGCAAAGCTCCCTAAAGCAATTATTGCTACATTCCTTACTTTGATTCCAAAGTCTGAGAATACTCAAAATGTAAGTGGTTTTAGACCCATTTGTTTGGTTAGTAGCTTGTATAGGATTGTGGAAAAGATTATGGAGGCTAGATTAAAGACGGTGATGCCTTTATTGATATCTACAAATCAATAAACTTTTGTCCAAAATAAACAAATGCTTGATGGAGATCTAGTTATCAATAAACTTGTGAACCTTGCCAAAAGGTATATGAGGGAATGTAAGTTTCTCAAGATAAACTTCGAGAAGGCTTATGGTAGTGTGTCTTAGAACTATCTTAGAAGTATTATGGGAATGATGGGCTTTGGTGCAAGGGGGATTTGGTGGATGGAACATGTGTGTTCTCGAGTAGTTTTTCAATTATAGTCAATGGTAGCCCTACTAATGACTTCCAATCTCATAGAGGCTTGAGGAAAAGGGATTAATTGTCCCCTTTCTTGCTTTGATTAGCATTTGAAGGCTTGACAAGTTTGGTGAAGAATGCAATTCAAAAGGGAGACTTCCAACCTTTTAAACTCAATGAAGACATTCATCTTGAAATCTTGCAGTTTACTTATAGGTGAAAGATCTTGATCAAATTTGTGGAGCATCAAAGGAATAATTAGGGGGTTTAAAATAGTGTCAGGGTTGTGTGTTAATTTTCACAAAACTAAATTGTACGAGATCAACTTGAAGGATATGCAAGATTTCCTTCGCGAAAGTATCTGCACAAGTTATGATCTACAAAATGTCACACATGAGCCAACTATCTGCACAACTATTTCCTTCGCGAAAGATATGAGAGATTTTTTTTATCTAAATGATCATTAGTGTGCATGCTATTTCTCCAACCAGTTAATAACTTCCAAGGAACTAACTTTTTATTATTGAAGGCTTGAATTGAAAGAGTTGAAACACTCTATAAGTATAGGTGGTTCCATCCCTTCGTGTTTGCATGGTGGAAGACTAACATAATATCATGCAATTATGTTTGGGTTAGACAAATATGATCAAAGAAAAGTGGTCAAATAATCTTTGAATATGCCTCATGTGTTGAGAATTCTGTATTTTCTTTAGAAAATTATATTACATTTGATCTAACCAAAATTAGGTTTAATTCAATTTATTTAAAGAATTTTTGGACAGTTGGATGCTTGTATTTTATGTCGTTATAACTTTATGTTATTTATTTTGTTTGTCAAATTATAAAAATTTATGTTTATTTAAAAACTTTTTTTCTTAATATATATATTAAAATGTACTAACGTTATGGGATACAAATAATTGATATTTGATATTTGAATCTTCTTCTTGTTCTAGCCGATGTTATGATGTACGGGTGAGTAGGAAAGAAACATGTTTGTATGGACTTGATTGGAGTTTTTCCACCGCTGGGATTGAGGATTGGTGGTTTTACTGTGGGATAGACAATTTTCAAAGTTGTTTCAAGTAAAGTGGTAAAATGTGGAAAAACGTGTTCTGACAATTAATATGCATTTATACCATGAATATAGTTTTTAAAGATTTATGAATAGCAATGTTGTATCTCTTAAATCTATGAATATAATTTTTAAAATAAGTGATTTTGCGATCCAAAAATGAATAGTAGTGCAGTTTATTGTTTATTTGCCTTTTATTTTTATATAAATTTATATTCTTTGCATTGAAAAAAAATCATTTGATAGGATAGAAACACATTTTGAGATATACGAACGCTTAAATAAATTTGACCTACCATGCTTAAATATTTAGGGTAGAAACATATTATGCATTGTTTATAGAGATACTTTAATTTAGAAAAAAAAATAACAAACATGCTTTTTTCTATATATAGTGTCTGGTTCATGTTTAAAACATAATGACCAAACATTTAGAATAGTGAAACACAATAAACCAGTCGAAATTGCCTCATAAAAAACTACTAAAAATAATTGAGCGGATGAAAATGTAATGAAAGGGATGGATAACAAAGTCTCAGTTTCAAAGAAATGGTCAACGTGTCCTTAAATATCAATGTCTCACAACATCATCCCAAAAATAGTAGTGAAGAAAACATATATAAAGCCACGTTGAAGCTTAAAAAATATACAAACAGTTTTCAACAAAGATGGAAAGTAAGGTACTTGTTTCAGCAGTTTCTCTGATTCTTGTAGTTGGTGTTGCATTAGGTGTTGTTGCTCTTGTTCGAAGCAACGGGCCAGGTGAGAGTGGAGGTGGCGATTTGAATGCACATACTAAAGCGGTTCAAGCCGTGTGTCAAAGCAGCGATGACAAAAAATTGTGTGTTGATACTCTTAAACCTGTTAACACATCGGACCCAAATGATTATATAAAAGCCGTTGTTAAAACTTCCTTGGAAAGTGTCTTCAAAGCGTTAAACTTGAGCGATAAGCTCATAATTGAAAATGAAAAGAAAGAACAACCCACCAAGATGGCACTTGAGGATTGTAAAGATTTGTTACAATTCGCAATTGATGAATTACAAGCGTCTACTATTTTAGTTAATGACGGCCAAGGTAGAAACCCGAACGATCGTGCTGCGGATCTTAAAAACTGGTTAGGTGCTGTTATTGCGTATCAACAATCATGTCTAGATGGTTTAGATACGGATAACGAAAAGAAGCTTCAATCAGAGTTGAAAACAGGTAGTTTGGATCAGGTAGAGAAACTTACCGCACTAGCGCTTGATATTGTGACTGCTGTTTCGCAAGTACTATCTTCATTGAATTTGGATTTGAATGTGCAACCTACGCATCGTCGTCTTTTTGACGTGGATAGCGATGGTTATCCGGAATGGATGAGTGGCCCGGATCGTAAGTTATTGGCTGATATGCGTACAGGAGCCGCTGTTACACCTAATGTGGTTGTTGCCAAAGATGGTTCTGGACAATTTAAGACGGTTCTTGAGGCAATTAATTCATACCCGCCAAAACATGTTGGTAGATATGTTATCTATGTTAAGGCCGGTGTCTATGACGAATATATTCAGATTGACAAAAAGAAGAAGAGTATGTTGATCTACGGCGATGGCCCTACAAAGACTATTATCACCGGCAAGAAAAATGTTGTTGATGGTTGGAAGACCATGAGATCTGCTACATTCTGTAAGTAGTTCTTGCAGTTGCAATATCTTTATATTTGTTGCGGACTGTGAAATAAATATACTAAATTTTGTGATTTGTATGCAGCTACTGTTGCTGAAGATTTCATTGCAAAGGCAATTGCATTCGAGAATACTGCAGGAGCAAACAAACATCAAGCCGTGGCGTTACGAGTGCAAGGTGACCGATCGGCTTTCTACGACTGTGCCATGCGTGGTTACCAAGACACATTATACGCCCACGCCCATCGTCAGTTCTACAGAAACTGCGAAATTTCTGGGACAGTTGATTTCATTTTCGGCTACGGATCAACACTGATACAAAACTCGAAAATTGTAGTCCGAAAACCCGAACCAAATCAACAAAACATCATTGTAGCCGATGGAACAATTCAAAAGAACATGCCTACAGGAGTTGTGCTGCAAAACTGCGAGATCGGACCAGAGCCAGCACTACAAGCAGATAGATTGACGGTGAGATCATATTTGGCAAGACCATGGAAAGCATATTCTAGGGCAATATTCATGGAAAATGTGATTGGTGATTTGATTCAACCAGTGGGATTTCTTCCTTGGAATGGGAACCTATTTCTTGACACATGTTACTTTGCTGAGTATGCAAATACTGGACCTGGTGCAGACGTTAAAGCAAGAGTTCCGTGGAGCAAAGGTGTTCTTAGCAAAGCTGATGCAATGAAATATACTGCTGATCAATGGCTTAAAGGTGGAATTTGGTTGCCTGCTACTGGTGTACCATTTGAGCTTGGCTTCACTAAACCTTGAAACTAAATGCATGAATCATTGCCATAAAGGAGTATACATAGAGAAGAAACTCCTATAGGAAAAATTCTATAGATTAAGAAAAACACTAAGGATATAGTAGAAATAAATTTGGATTAGTACAGATGATTGTATCACTGCTCTTTGTATTCTATTCATAAAAGAGTAATAAAATATTATTTTGAGAATGAAACACTCTAATTTGTAGGTAGCATTAAGTATTTTCGATTTTAAAACAATGGTCGATTTGAAGGCAACGTTAGGGATTTTGCGAATTCGACTTTTATAGATGCTGCCTTACGAATTGTTGTTTTTTCGGGGTGAATTAACCATAATAATTTACAAATTTTATTAAAATTACGAGATTAAAGGTAGTGCATTGTCACTGTAAACTTTTTTTATACCATCATCCAATAGAATTATAACGTTCTGCCATATCATACGAGTATTTTAAAATTAAATGTATGATTTATCGGGATGCACGTCTCTGATTGGTTGACAATGTATTTTACATTGCCGTGTATAGTCTTTTTTTTTTCTAAAATTATTTGTATTATCACATGATGTATAATAACTTAAATTGTTTTTTTC
Source organism: Lathyrus oleraceus (assembly GCF_024323335.1). Classification (NCBI taxonomy): domain Eukaryota; kingdom Viridiplantae; phylum Streptophyta; class Magnoliopsida; order Fabales; family Fabaceae; genus Lathyrus; species Lathyrus oleraceus. The sequence continues at coordinate 350,876,984 of NC_066584.1, read as the reverse complement.
CATTAATATAAGAAGGTGCTTAAAGTGAATAAACCAAATGAAGTAATGAAACTTCAGATAGAACCAAAGATGAAATTAAAGAACAAATCTCAAATTTAGATTGTGAAAAAAAAGTTAAAATAAGGCAAATGCAATTTATGATTAGATATGTCCTGTAAACAAAATTCTCTACCTATTTTTATGAACTTCATTATGTCACGTTAGTAACGGATTTTCTTCTTGAGTGTTGCGACTTTTCAGTGTGACATTTTTCACTCTCTTGTAACGGAGAAAAATGGTAAAAGATTGTCATCCATATTGTTTTGCCCGCCTAAATTGCAAGCTTTATTTAAAATATTGCTCTCAATCCTCCTTCTACTCCTATCTTCTTTTCTCGTAATTTACTAGAGATGGGTGATTCTTGGGCGATTTTCTTCTCAGAATCACCCATTTACATTGTTTTTTATTTTATTTTTAAAGCAAATAGATAGTTAGACCAGTTTAACTTATCCTTAAAGAACTCTTTTTTGATGAATCAAGTGTCACCATTGCATGTCCATTACCACATGTCCATGATTTGCCAAAGCATATGCACACTTATTTCCTTCTCTATAAATATGAGTAAAAGTCTTTAGAAGATGAAAGTGTTTGCAATTATTCCATTTGTTTCGAAATTTTCAAGGTAGTAAAGACTCATTCTAGATGCAATTCAGGGCTCATAGGGAGTTTGTTTTGATCCATATTTTTGACCATCCTCTTAGCATCATAATTTCTAAAGCGAACATAATCGATTGAAGTTTCACGTGCAGGACCGTACTCTAACCTAAGTTGACCAAAAAAGCACCTAGGAAACCCCATGGTGATCCCTAACAATGACCCCCATGCCGCGATGTTGTTTTGAACTGATCCTTATGTGTTAATATTCGTCCAACCCATGTTTGGTTTCTGCCAAACCATTCCAATGATTTTCGGCGCCTTTCTAAAATTTTACTCAATCTGTAAGCTATCTAAAATGTCTAGCTCAAATTTTTGGTGCCCAACTCATCCCTTTGAAAGGGATGAGCTAATCCTAGTGTGAGCAAAAATGGTTACCACAATTGAATGAACCCTCGTTGTGGAGTTGTTAAACAAACTCTCATTTGTGGGAAGCTAGATGCGGTGTACAATGGGCAACCATGATGCCAACACTGTATCTTTAAGTTTGGGATGTCATACCAAGTTTGCCATCCTATAAAGATCCTCAATTGATCTCGATAGCTTGATTATTCCAAATCTATAAGTGATCTTTTTCCAAATATCTATCGCAAATAGACAATCAAACATGATATGGGCAAACGATTTTGTGTCATTGCTACAAAGTCTGCAAAAAGAGGCCAAGTTACTCCCTCTCTTTTACCGACTCATATCACAAGGAAACTTGCTTTGGAGCAGTCTCCATAAAACAAAGATCATAGAGGGAGGAATGAAATCTTACCAAAAAAGTCTCGCACAATCCTGAGATTCATCGCTATCAACTAGGTAGTTATGAGCCTCTTTCATAGACATGATACAGTTGCTCGCAGATTCCCATACTAGAACTTTCTGAATAATTTTCTGAATAATTTCCTGAAGATAATCTATAAAGCAATCTTCGGGTATTCTGATGATATGAAAGTTGGTAAATCTCGCCTTCCCTTTTGCCTCATGTCTTCCACCTCCGTGGAAAACCTAGCTCTAGTATGTAATAGAATATCCATATTCTTACTGAGTGGCTTGCCTAGCCAATTATCATTCCAGAAATTGATTTAATTTCAATTACCAATCATCCATCGAATCCCTGAAAATTAATGCGCTGCATACTGATTCCTTCCATAAATTCCTTCTTAAAACTATATTTCCCTTAGATTTACTATTTTGCCCCCAAACTTCTACTAATCATTCCCTTAGCTAAACACAGTGACGTTAGTAACACTAGTTTGACCATAGGTCCCTGTGGGATCGATATCTTTTAAAACTAAAGTGACTGGACTGTGCACTTGCAGTCAAGTACCCGACAAACTATATTTTATATATATCCAGATCAAGCATCAATACTCACCTGAAGCAGTATTACATTAAATCTTCCATTTCGTCAAGCATTAAGCATCATTTTGATCATGTTGAAATTTGTCCATTAGGTCTCCGTGGTTGAGGAAATCAAGGGAGACTTGGTTTTGAATGAGGATCCGTGGGAATAAGTTTGTTAGAGGAGATTTAGGCACGTTTGGGTGCCTGTGGCTGACTGTTTCAAAGCGCACTTTGTGGCCGCGTGACGCTCGTCATGGGCCTGTGACGGTCATCACAGTCTGGGTCGTGACGAGCGTCATGAATCTGTGACGGTCGTCACATCAACAAAATCTGCAAACTCTGCTTTTCTGGTTTTTCTGTGCTTTTTCATGTGTTTCTTCTTCTTTTTCTTCCTTTTCTTTATTTTGCTCTTTAGTGCATGGAGATTCAAATACCTGCAAAAATAACACGAATACTTGCATAACAATTGGGATATTAATCGAAATGGTGTGATCTTTGAGTGTAAATTAAGGTAATTATCTGATGTGTTTTCGCGTTATCAAACTCCCCTAAACTTGAATATTTTCTTGTCCTCAAGCAAACACAATTTGAAAACAAAATTAAACGCGAATACATTACCCGTTCGTACGTGGTTGTCAGGTGGATACTTAGGATGTCCGATATTGAGTAAAACACCAAAGATACTATGACGACACGAGCTTTCGGCTTTAGCATAGATCTCTCCTTTACACAGGCCAGTTCGAATCATGCTATTATAGCTCGACCTAATGTCTCTGTTTCTATTTCACCCGGTTTCATTCTAGCGCAATCACATTAAGCCCTTTGCCTCCGCACGCACTTAGTGAAGTAGCCGGTTAGTGACTTTGATCCTTTTCTTAGCACGGGGGTCTGGTACACTAGTGTGGTACCGCTTTATATATCCCCTTTTTGAAGGTTGTGGGGGATCGAACCATAGTTCGCCCTACCGAGTCCAGTACCAGGTACCTCTGGACCAACCAACTGGGGTTTCTATTCCTTCTTTTTACATAACTTTGCCACCTTTTGTATGGTTCTTTTATCAATTTCTTGATAGCAACAGTATGAAGGAGTTTCTTAATTTGCAGGCATCAAACACTTATATTCATCGGCTCTCCACGTGGTTTGTGTTTGAGACGGTGCTGACTGCTAGTATAAACTACTAGGGGTTAATCTAGAATGAAGACTTAAGGTGTCAGTATAATGGTTATTCAAACTGATCTCGTAGAAATAAGGGATCTAGGGTGTCGGGACGGTATCAATCTTGTTAGATCTTTCTCAGTTTTTTTGACAAAGCCTCTGCGAGACAATCTATATACTCGTAGGGTATGCATTTTGTATTGGCTGAAAAGATTAGCAATAGAAACAAGTAGAGGAGTGATAAGGATTTCCTCCCATATTTAAACAATGTATTGTCCTCAATGCGACAGTATACAGAAGTAAAAAGGAAAGAAACAAAAATCACTACTCGTCATTGTAAGACCCCAATTTTGGCCCTAAGATCCCTCATGGCCCATATCATATCATATCATAACCTCAAGGATCATTGCATGCCCTAGCTTCCCTCCTAGTGGGTAGGTTGCCTTATGGTTTGTTTCTTGATCACCAAGCATACTTTGCATTTGTATATTCTTTGCCTTTCATATGTTTACTAACCAAAAAGTACAAAAATATTGTCAGTTTAACCTTGTTGCTTGCAGTTGAAGCAATCATCAGCCAATTAGGTCAAAGACAGTCAACAGTCAGTCAAAGCGATGGATGGTGGCCATTCTTGCAGAATTTGGGCACCATGATCAATAATAAAAAGTTCATATATCTTGGGACATCATTTGAAGTCAAGTTCTCAAGGAATTAGGGTTTGGAATTCATCAGAAATGCTCCAGTCATGCAAAACCCTAGAAAAGTCAAACTTGGTCAACTGTGGATTTAATCAGTGATTTGATGGATAGAATTGAGTTGAAGGAGTTCATTCATGCTTGTACAAGCCTCGTGTATCATGTCCAACCTCATCATGGAAGAAAATCAAGCAAAATCAGAAATTTCCCAAAATAGCAACTGGACCTGTAATTTCAACTGCCAAAAATGGAAACTTCTTGATCTTAAGCTTACATCATGATACAAGCTTCAAATGAATTTTTGCCCAACATGAAAGTTGAAGATCTTGTTCTCCCATTTTCAAAAAGTCCAAGAACTCTCAAATCCCATGTGTGGTTTGCAAGATATGATCAATTCAATTTCAAAAATTTGTGAACTTCAACAAGCCATATCTCATGAACCATAAGGCCAAATTTGGTGGGGTTTTTTCCTACAAACCACATTTTTCCTACTCTTTCCAAAAATATAAATTTCATCCTCCAAAACCTTGCCAATCAAAATGGCATTTTTGGCCTTGACTTTATTCATTTCAAGTTTGACCCAAAGTTGACTTTTTGATTTATTGACTTTTTCTCACTTTGGCCAATTGGGATTTGTTTCATATGGGATTTGCAACATGTTCCAAGTCAAATTCCATGCTCATGCTACTATCCTACTACCATTTTGGCATAAGGTGCATAACTTGGTATTTTTGCAAATGGAAGCATAAGAGCAAAACAAGTACAGCAATTCAAGAGCAGACCAAAAACAGCAAATTGGTTGGTCATTTGCAGCCTGTACCAAGCCCAATTCGTGGCAGACCACACCTCCTTTTTCACTTGTGCAAGAATTAGCAAAGTGTGCAATTGGTCATTTTGAGCTAAGCAAGATTAAGCATTTCATTAAGCCATGTTAAACAGACATATTTAAACATTTTTCTGGCCATTTGCAACCCTAGAAACCAACGGCAGCCAAAAACACAACAGAAAAAAATTCTTTTCTCTCATTTTCCATTCTTGCTCGATTTGGATATTTTCTGCTCAAGTTTTCAAAACCCTCGAGCAAGCTTGCATTTCTTCACCATCCATCATCATTGCAAGCTCATTCCAAGTGTAGAATACCAACTGGAAGTGAAGGATTTGTTCTGCTTTTCTTCAAGCTCTTACAATGGCAGATTGTGATTTCGAAGTTTTCAAGCATCATTGAGTTAACTAGCTTCAAGAATCCATCATTTCAAAGCACAAGGGAGATCTGTTTCAAGCTTATGCCATCAATACATCACTGTTGCCACAATTTCTTCAAATCAAGTAAGGTTTTCGACCAACTCTTTTCTCAAAATGATGCCATGCCATGTGTAGTTCTTACCTTGATGAGTATTGTGCAACTTGAATCACATTAATTGGTTAACTATGCTGTGTTAAATCTGAGTTTCCATTTTTGTGTACAAATATGTTTTCCATCGATTTGGTTTGTCTAAGATGATTTAATGAATTTGGATACCATATTTGTGCTGCCTGATGTTTGTTGATGCTATTGCTATGATTAGTTTATTGTTCTGGGCATGTTGAGATTTTCGAGTTCATGAAGATGATGATGCTTGCTGTTGTTTTGCAACCTTAATTTCTGTCCAGAAAATCCCCATGGTTATGTTGTTTTGTTGTTAGCTGATGATGCATGATGTTGGTGTTTCATAGTCGTGCTCATTTGATTGATTATGGTGTGCTTGTTTGTTTGGTTGATGTTTGAACATGAAGATGAACCAATGCCATTGCTGTTAAACCCTAAGGGTTTCATACACCCAGAACATTTGAACATGATTGGCTCGTGTACTGTTTCATTGGCTAGTGGCCAATCAAAACATTTCGTGGCCCTTTCCAAAACGCAGCGTTTTGGATAAGTGACGCGCTTATTACCAAAATGCCACTGCTGACCATTGTTTGACCACTATTCCATGTTATTTGATCATGTTTCATCCAATTTATCACTCAACTTCAAAAATCCATTTCTCTTTCAATTTTCGTCCAAATATCATGAAAATTTTTGCATCATCTTCACATGGATGTCTAGTATTTGATTATGATTTTTAATTAACTTTTTTCATTGGCTGGATTTTAATTGGTAATTGGTTTCCTGACATGTATGCTTATTTGATACCTTTTGCCAATCTTTTTGTGAAATGATCATGATGTATCCAATGGTTCTGAAATTTTTTTGCGGTGAAACTAGACTCATTCATCTTTGTTTTGATGTAGAGTTTGTGCATTTATCATTTGTGGTTTGCTAGATACAAATTTTTGAAGTAGGGTGTGACAATTTGTGTCACACCAATGTTATGCAAATTCATGATTTTTGTTCACATGCTTCATGACCTCCAAATGATCCAATTTTTTGCATGATTGTTCTCACATATGTCTAGTTTGTGTATGAATTTTCTTGGATTTAATGATGCCATTTCCTATTTGTTTGTGAATTTCCTTCTCTGCCTAGTCAAATGTTGACTTTATGTGATACATGTTGCCAAATCCTTTTGTGAAATTCTCATATCTTATTGTATGATCATGAAATTTCATATGTGCATACTAGACATCTTGAGATTTGCATTGGTGTTTATCCCATCCATTTCTCATCTGCTTTCATTTTGTTATGATTTTTTGAAGTTGATACATGTTTGTTGACCTTCTTTGTGCACACTTGAAAATGTGTTGACTTCCTGATTTTATTTGACTATCTTTCCATGATCCAATTGAGCTGAAATTTCATATGCATGCTATGTTATGGATTGTGTTTGAGTGTGAATTATTTCATGATTTTTGGAATTGATTATGTTTGCTTTTGAGCTTGGTCTTGCTGTTGACCTTTTGTGTGCTCCCTCTTGCCATGTTTTGACTTCTTTGGTCTATAAAATGACAATGATGCATGATTTGATTGTGAATCCAATTGAGGTAGCTTCTTAAATGTTTGAACATGAATTGGGTTGACTTTTCTTTGCTGTTTTGACCTTTTCTTTCATCTTTGACTCTAGGCTAGTCCTAGTGGTCTTTTGAGCTTACAATTGAGTTAATGTTTCAGGTTAAGCACCAATGCCTCAAAGATCATTCAAATTTGATTGAGTTGGATTATATATATCATGTGCTAACCCTTGTTTTGTAGGTGTGACTCATATAGTTGAGTCTTGTGCTTTGCACACTGGTCCCTCTGTGGTTGACTGTTGTTTATCCATTCCTTTTGTTTTAAACTGTTGAACTGTTTACTAATTGGTTTGACTTTTTCAGGTACTTTAGTTGCTTAAGTTCTTTGAACTTGATTTGCTTTGCTATTTAGCAATTTGCTTTGAGGTATAATTACTCTTTCTTCATGTAGTCTGGAGACCCGGTCTGTTATTTGGCCGGGCAAACTGTCTGAAGTCCTCCTTAAGAGGCAATGCTTGTGTGTGTTTAATTTTGTCCCAAGCAGGAAAGTCCTTCAAGTAAGGCAATTGGTAGATCAAAGGGATAAGTAGCCTATCCCCTACTATTCAGTGAGTCCTCTCCTTGCTCCCATTACATGGTTGTAGCATTGAGATAAAAACCCAAGATCTATAGAGTCTAATGTGGAGAGAGTTCCTACTTTCTGAACTCCCCCACTTTCTATTTGATGCTCTCTCTGATCTGAGATAGAAGCAATGAGGCACACCCCTCATTCTCCTTTTCATCTGCTTCACCTTAGCCTCTCAATGGCAAGGTTAAGAGCGACATTCACCTATTACAGTGGACTTTCAAAGTCAAACCCTCTTGTGTGAGCCCCCTTGTCTTGGCTATAAAGTGTGCTGTTTGATATTCATTGATTGATTGATTGCTTCATATGCACATGTTTGCTTGTATGTTATGCATTTATCATCATCATCAATTGACATTAATGCATGATCATCTCATTTGCTTTTGTGATGCTATTATTGTTGTTTGCCCATTGAGGACAATTGTAAGTCCATTGCTTTGGCATTTGCTCCTATGATATGGAAGGATAGAGTGTAAGACCTCGTTGGTCACTCATATCTTCTGTTGCTTTGTTTGTATGTGAGGATACAGTTATAAGTCCCTGTAAGTTGGCATCTGTTATCCTGTGATCATAATATGATCTGTTTGATGTTGTATGTGAGGTTGCAGTTATAAGTCCCTGTAAGTTGGCATCTGCTTTCCTGTGATCATAGTTTGTTTATCTGTTTGTGTGAGAGGTTGCAATTATAAGTCCCTGTAAGTTGGCATTTGCATTCCTGTGATCATATTGTTGCTTTTGTTCTTGTATGTGAGGATCCATTGTAAGTCCCTGTAATGTGGCATTGGATTTCCTAGGACCATACTGTGGAGTTAACCTAAGTCCAGACAGATTGGCAGTTAACTTCCATTTCTCATCTTTGTTTTTCTTTTGAGGAGATTAGTGTAAGTCCATCAAGTGGCATCTGATATCCGTTTCTGTTTTAGGAGACTGGTGTAAATCCATCTATTGGTATCCGGTATCCGCTTTTATTTCTTTGCTTGTGGAGATTAGTGTAAGACCATTGAGTGGCATCTGATGTCCAGCTTTATTTTAGGAGATTGGTATAAGCCCAGTGATTGGCATCCGATATCCGTCTTTCTTGCTTTGTTTGTTATTGCTTATTGTCCATTCCAAAGGACACACTTGAATCATCTCCTATATGATTTCAAGAAGTGAACCTTCTAAGAAGTTTTACAATCCATCCCCCATCCATTCATTCCCATTATATCCTAAACCTTTTCACACTTTGATTTCAACTTGACATAGATATTGTGCAAACATCTTCATGCTTTTCAAACTAAAAACCTGGACCCAAGTCCTTGACTTTTTTCAACTCCATTTCATAATACTTCTTTGAATCAATCTTAATCATACTTTGACTCCATTTTCATAATCACAATCAATTAACTTCACTCATTCACTTGTTTTGGCTCTGTCCATTGTTAATCTTTTCATGCATTAGCCATAGGTTTCAATTATCATTGTGGTTGATGTAAATCTTGCCTATCCTTAGTGAGTCGACAGTAAGACTTCCGTACTGAAAACAGGGCTAACCCCTCTAGTACGTCGAAGCTATCCTCGTATGGTGGATGTTGTTTTTGGTCGAGTGTTCTCCCATTGATAATGAAAAGCCTCAGTGCTTGTGTTTAAAACTGAATCCACCAACTTTTGGAAATCTTTTAGCCGAACTACGGCGTTTTGATCCTTACCTTTGATGGAAGGTACGTAGGCAGCGGGTTCATCCGTTCAAACCCAATAAAAAATTGTATATTCTTTTCTCATCATCCCAATCATGTTTGCACAATGTTTATGTCATAACAAATAACAATTTATTACAACAAGTGTGAAAAGGGCTCCCTAGGAGTACCTAGGACGTAGTGGGTGCCTAACACCTTCCCATTGCGTAATTTACCCCTTACCCAGAATCTCTGATCTTTTTATTAGTTTTCTACGTGTAAAACTTCTTAGGCTTTTGTTCGCTTTTTAGCCAGTCCTTTGGATAAATAAAAGTGCGGTGGCGACTCGAAATTTCATTGTATCTCTTGCTTATGATTTAATCGATAGATCATATAGCGACGAATACACCGCTACAGAAAAGTGGCGACTCTGCTGGGGACGATTCGATCCTTGGTGGTATTGCCTACTTTTCACCCTTGTTGTGCTATATTATTATTTGTTATTTGACATATTTTTGTACAATTTGGGATCACTGTATTGATTGTAATGTTTGAATTGCTTGATATACAATGGCTGTTTGCTTTGGTGATCTGTGAGATGAGTTCTATACCCGAACTCGAGTGCACTCTAGGATAGGAGAATGGCATAGTCTTGTTGACTGGTGTGGAGTATTCCTTAGCCAGTTGACTTGCGAGTCCATTCACTTGGTGGAGGTCATGTTGAATTAATAATGTCACACAAGTTATTTGTGGTTAGGCATTATTCTTTCAATCATGTGCCGTAGAAGCCAAGGACCTTAGTTTACCAAACCCATCTTGGCCTATTTTTAGGACCGTAGTGCGGAGGTCGTTCAGATGTCAGTTCTGATACGATTGTTACGCGATACTACACTCATAAGAGTTTCTCTTGAGAATATTCTTGGAATACGAGTATTCGTTCCTCCGATAATATTCGAAAGATGGAACGATGATTATGGGAACCTCTGATAGAACATGTCTGGCAGGTTTAAACCCTAGTACACTCCCTTTGGGTGGTTCTTAACCGAGACTCCATGCTCGTGACTCTCAACAAACCCGTGATTCGTGGTTGAGTCGTTCAAACATTGTTAATATCAATGGATCCCGGATCAGGTTTAAAACCTAAAATCCACCAAAGCGGCTGGTTGATATTAAGGATGTTTGAACCGGTTCATGTACCGTTAATATCAATGGAACTTGGGTGTCGATAAGGTGAAAACCTAAATCCACCAAAATGGATGATTGATATTAGGGATACAATGAGCTTTCCCACGACCTTTGTTTGGCGTGCTTTGCTTGATCCTTGAGTGTGTTTGTTGCATTCATACATTCACGCATTCATCCGCATCCATGTCGTCAGAAAAAGAAAATTTTCAAGGAACTCAAAGGAGTTTATTTGCAAAAATTTTCAAAACATGAAAAAAACCGGGAAAATTTTTCACCTGATATATCTGATGAGATATTCTCATATATGATCAAAATGCTTAAACATTTCAAAGTTTGCAAATAAAACCCTCGGGTTCCTTTGATATAAAAGCAAGCATATGCATAAACACTTCATGCATCATTTGCATAAACAGGTGTTTTGTTCCGGTCTCCCGTCCTGTGGTCTGACCCTGCGATCTTCATTTATTTTGAAGACGCACTTTGCCGGTATTATACCAAAGCCAACTCTGCCAGATTGATGGGTCATCCTGAGCAAGAGAATTGTGAATTCAGAGAGGATTTTGCCAGCCTTAGTGCTGTTGATGGATTTATTCCTGTTGATGGATTTATTACTGTTGATGGATTTATTCCTGGTTAACCAATCCCGGGCTGGCATTGGCTGATGTTCTGGGGCACTTAAGGAGCAAGGTTTGTTCACAAGTGGAGGATTCATCCATGCCGATCAATCTGAAGAAGAAGCTGCTGCTATCTTTGAAGAAGATGCAGAAGATCTGAACAATTTCATCATTCCTGGTGGTGTCTTGCCACAATTGGGTCGCTGTGGATGTTCCTACGGTCATTCATAAGTCAAAGTAAATTGTTCACTTTGTTTAAAACCCTTCTCCCATGCCAAAAGGAGAAGTGATGACATTGTTGGCAGCATTTAATACAATGATGTTTTCATTCAATTAATGCATTGTTAAACATTTGTTTTTCCATTTGTTTTCACTTTTTGCTTTTCTGCATGAAATCAGTGATCACAAAAAACCCTGAAAAACAATAAAACAGCTTTTTCATCTGCATAATGATTTGTTTGTTTAAATTCTAAAGCTTTTCATTATCCAGAATCATTATGCAGGGATTTCTAAACCCATTGAACATAATGATCCAACGCCATCTCCCAATCTTGAAGTCCTTGTATCTGAGGCAGAGGAAGATGATGTTGAAGGGGATTCCTGACGAGATTACCCGCCTTCTTGAGCACCAAAGAGGCTCATTCAGCTGTATCATGAGAATCAGCAAGACAGCTAAACTGGGGCATTAAAAAAAAAATCATCAAAAAAAAAAAATCAAAAAAAAAAAAAAAAAAATCAAAAAAAAAAAAGGGGAAAAAAGAAAGAAGTATACCCTCAAGTCCCTAGTTGACTGATGCTGAATGGATTCAGAGTCGTTATGACCAATTGAATTTAATCGAAGAAAAGCGGTTGACTGCCATGTGCCATGGTCAGTTATATCAGCAAAGAATGAAGAAAGCATTCGATAAGAAGGTCAAGCCTCGTGTGTTCCGAGAAGGTGACCTTGTGCTCAAGAAAGTTTTGTCTTTCGCGCCCGATTCCAGGGGCAAGTGGACTCCAAACTACGAGGGTCCATATGTTGTTAAGAGAGCCTTTTCAGGCGGAGCTTTGATGCTTACAACAATGGATGGGGAGGATTTCACTCGTCCTGTGAATTCAGATGCAGTCAAGAGATACTTTGCCTAAAAAAAAGTATATGCAAATGAAAAAACAGAATAGCTCGCTAAGTTGAAAACCCGAAAGGACGACTTAGGCAAAAATGAGCGTCTCGGTGGAGAACCCGCAAGGGTAATCCAGGCAAAATTAGAGACTTGAAAAAAAGAGAATATTTGCATCCCGCTAGATTGAGTACCTCACCCTGGGGCAATCTAGGCAAAAATTAGGGATTTGGCAAGTAACTGCATCCTGACAAGACTTTCTGGTTCATCAGTCGTCATTTCGTCAGAAGATTCTCGATTCGTCGTCAACTGAAGCTTCGGATACATCGAGATTCAAATTGGTAGAGAAAGGATCATTATGTTCAATGTAGCCCTCTTCCAATATACATCACTGATTTCAAATTTGTACAGATCTATGGAGTCTTGCCATTTGCAGACTACCATTCCATCAAATCAATTTGAGCTTTTTATCCAATTATTTGCACTCTTATTTGTTTCAATTCAACAAATGTTTTGCATGTTTTAAATTGATAAAATATCATTGTTTTAAACAAATAAATTTTTCAAAATTTTTGTTTAAACAAAGTGAACATTCACAAGATTGAAAGGATACTCAAGAATATCTCAGTGCTCTCCCGAGGGTGGCATGATCTCCAACAGGTAAGACATTCGTTCATATTCCTGGTTTGGTTGTATCTTCTTTCTTCAGATCTTTGTTGAGGCTGTTCCTCGAACAAAGTTGTTGTTGGGGTTGTTCCCCAGTATAGTCGCAAGCAGAGTGTTGTTGAAGACTTCGTTTTCTCCAGCAGCAGTTTTCCCTAGCATGGGTGTTTTATTGTGAAGTTTCGGCGGTTGATGGTTTGTCATCTTGGTGCCCCGTCGCTTTCTCTAGTGGGTCGTATGCCCCAGACTTTATTTGTCTCCTCGGCAGTCATGAGTATAACTGATTGATTGATACTCCCCTCGGAGTTGCGAGTAGAGCTGTTATTAACATCCCCATCGGAGTTGCGAGTAGAGCTGTTATTAACATCCCCATCGGAGTCGCGAGTAGAGCTGTTATTAACATCCCCACCAAGGTCGTGAGTATAGCTATTGATTGATATTCCCATCGGAGTCGCGAGTATAACCGTTGTTGATACTCCCCTCAGAGTTGCAAGTGGAGTTGTTACCTCTTTTCCCCATGCAGTGTTGCCAGCGGAACTGTCTGTTTCCTCAGCATGATCGCTTTCTTTTTGAAGACTCGGTAAGTCAGTGGTTTGATACCCAATACTTTACCCTTTCCCCGGCGAAGTCGTCTGTGGAATTATTGCTATCTCTCCATCAGAGTGATTCTCTTCAGCAGAGCAGGGTTTATTTCCCTACTCAGTTGTTTGATTTGGGTTGACATCCCAGTATATTGCAACCATCTTTTCCTCAGCATTAGTCTGCAGAATGTTTGTTGTGGCAGTTTTGCCCGTTGAATACTCCTTCAATCCCGAGTATGGTCGGATGATGGCTCTAGCCTCCAGTGAACGGATTAATTTCCTGACTGTTTGTGATCCCCAGAAGAGTGGCTTATATTGCAGAATCTACTTGTTGTGATCAGTTTGCTATGTGTATTCTCCCCAAGTGGAGTGGTTCGTTGTAGAATCTACTTGATCTGTCCTTCCTCAGTGGTTCGTGCCCCAAGAGAGTAGCCGACAGTTTTCCCCAATAGAGTTGCTTATGCAGTTAGATTCTACCTGGATGATATCATTCTCCCTCAGTGGGTTGTTCCCCAGTGGAGTTGTGTGGATTTGCTTCTACAGCAGTTCGTGCTTATGCAACGCACCCTTTGTTTCTCAGTTAACACTGGGATCCCCTGCAGATATCTTGGATTTTCTCTTGTTCCCTACAGATTCGTCTTGGTGGCCGTTTCGCCCGTTGTGACTTTCTGTACCCTGATTGGGTTGTTTCCTGATATCTCTGATTCTCTGCTTCTTCAGCAGTACCTGCAGATCTTTGCTTTACAGCATGTAGATCTCCGCAGATTGGCTCTCGAGTTGGTTTTTCCCCTGGAAGTATAATACCGGACGTTTGGTTCCTGAACCTGTTTGTGTTAGAATTGTCTGTTTTGTCAGCATTCATCAAACATAAATCACGCATATTCATGCATATTCATAAACATTCAGATATTCATGTTGCATTTCTTGCCATATATCTTTTGTTTGTCGTGTCTCCTGCTATGGTGATATAGATCTCTTTACAGATCTCCCCAAGCAGATGTCGGGTGTTTAAAATCTCTCCATATAGAGTCAACCCCATAAGCAGAAAATGTTTGTCTTTCCTTCTGCAGTTCCCCACTGAGATATACCCTCGTGGATGACGGTTTCTTCCGTTTCCTCCCAACACATATATTGGGATGGATTTTCCTATTTGAGTTACATTCTCATTAGGACGTGTCTTGATTCAGTCCGTCTTTTCGGATTATTCCCGAATTGGCTATTTGTCAGATATCTTGTGCTTCCCAGTGGGTTGTTCCCCAGCGGAATATTTTCGGGCCTCTACCCTCATACCGGTAGCTATAAGTCCTATCTTTTCCTGGCTTTCTTAACAGAATTTGTGGTTATACACCTTTTATTCTCCAGCCAGAGTTTTGGTTTTCTACCTACTACCCGGTAGTTGTAAATCCTATTTTCCTGCTCTTCAGCAGTTTGTGGTTTGTTATAACCCTATTTTGGTTTCCCGTGCGGATTTGTGATTTGTTCTATCCCCACGCGGAGTTGTTGGTCTTCTACCCCGTATTCGGTAGATGTAAACCCTAAATTTTGTGGTTATCTTCATCTAGTCTTTGATGTTGATTTTCCTTTGCTTGTATAAGTTGCTCAGATCAGCACTTATATCCCTAGCAAGTCTTTTGTGGATAATTGCCGTATGCTAGCAATTTTATCCCCAGTGGGTCTTTTCACCGTTTGCTAGTGATTTGTTCCCCAGATCATTGGTTGTATACCAATGCATCCCCAGCTAGTCCCTGTAGATAATTGCCGGATGCTTGCAAATTATCCTCAGCAGATCGCCTTTCATTCACCCTTTTGTTGGTAATGTCTGTTGCTCCTTTTGATTGGTCATCATTATATACCTATTCTGGTATCCCGATGCCTTTCTTTTCGGATTTTATCCTATAAACAACCCAGTAACCGGTTCAGGATAATTTTCCTTGCGAGGTTATTATTCACGTTTTGACGGCTATGAATAATATGTCTCATGCGCTCTTTAGTTGGAGTCCTTTGTTGATTTTCCCCAACTGAGCAAGATTCGTATTCTTTGTAGAATCGAATATCCATCCTATAAACAAGTCTGCTGTTCTAGCTTTCTTCAGGGTGATGAGTGTTTTGGAACACACACCAATTCACGCTTTTTGTCCATCCTTTTAACAAGTCTGCTGTTCTAGCTTTCTTCAGGGTGATGAGTGTTTTGGAACACACACCAATTCACGCTTTTTGTCCATCCTTTTAACAAGTCTGCTGTTCTAGCTTTCTTCAGGGTGATGAGTGTTTTGGAACACACACCAATTCACGCTTTTTGTCCATCCTTTTAACAAGTCTGCTGTTCTAGCTTTCTTCAGGGTGATGAGTGTTTTGGAACACACACCAATTCACGTTTTTTGTCCATCCTTTTAACAAGTCTGCTGTTCTAGCTTTCTTCAGGGTGATGAGTGTTTTGGAACACACACAACTCACGCTTTTTTGTCCATCCTATAAACAAGTCTGCTGTTCTAGCTTTCTTCAGGGTGATGAGTGTTTTGGAACACAAACCAATTCACGTCTTCGGATCTTATCCTATAAACAACCCAATAACCGGTTCAGGATAATTTTCCTTTCGAGTATATTATTCACGGTCTGCCGGTAATGAATAATATGTCTCATGCGCTCTTTGGTTGGAGTCCTTTGTTGATCTTCCCCAGTCGAGTAAGATTCGCATTCCTTGTGGAATCGAATGTCCATCCTATAAACAAGTCTGCTGTTCTAGCTTTCTTCAGGGTGATGAGTGTTTTGGAACACAAACCAATTCACGATTTCGGATTTTTATCCTATAAACAACCTACAACCCGGTTCAGGATAATCTTCCTTTGTGAGTATTCTATCCATGTTCTGACGGTAATGGATATTATATCTCGTTCACTCTTGGGTCAATCTTTTGTTGTTTTCCCCTCAGAGTAAGATTCATTTTCCTTGTGGAATTGAATATCCATCCTATAAACAAGTCTGCTGTTCTAGCTTTCTTCAGGGTGATGAGTGTTTTGGAACACAAACCAATTCACGATTTCGGATCTTATCCTATAAACAACCTACAACCCGGTTCAGGATAATTTTCCATGCGAGGTTATTATCTACGTTTTGACGGCTATAGATAATATATCTCATGCACTCTTTTGTCGAACACTTTGTTTGTTTCCCCAACTGAGTAAGATTTGCATTCTTTACAGAATCAAATATCCATCCTATAAACAAGTTTGCTTTCGCTCTCTTCAGGATGATGAGTGTTTTGGAACACACACCAATTCACGTCTTTGGTCGGTCACCTATTACATACCTACAACCCGGTATCCTTGGTGTTCCTTCCTGAGTTTGTTACCCTTATACCGGTAACATCTCATTTGTTTGGTGCTTCCTCAGTGAAGTTTTTCTTGTTGTTTCTCCCCCCAGGAGTCAGCTTGTGTCTCTCCAATGGATTTATTTTCCTTTGGAATTCTTTTCCCCAGTGCGAGTCCTTCACTCCCCGGTGAGTTCTCCAGTCTGTTTTCTGTTATTTCCTAATCAGAGTCGTGTCTTGTTCACGTTGTGTCAGTTTTATTATCCCCAATTAGAGTCTTGTTAGAGTCTCTGTTCCTGGTGAGTGTATTACTCCAATGGATCGTCTTTTCTTCTGTGTGAATCATATTCCCCACAGAATTTTCGTCTTTTGCATGCATACATTTGCATCATGAGGTCTCTTAGGGACCAAAATTTGTCTCATTACTGTTATTTAAGCCCATTCTACCGCGTCGAGATGAAGATTTCTAAACTTCACTTCTCCGGCTAGAATGACCTTAAATAGGGGCATCTGTAAGACCCCAATTTTGGCCCTAAGATCCCTCATGGCCCATATCATATCATATCATAACCTCAAGGATCATTGCATGCCCTAGCTTCCCTCCTAGTGGGTAGGTTGCCTTATGGTTTGTTTCTTGATCACCAAGCATACTTTGCATTTGTATATTCTTTGCCTTTCATATGTTTACTAACCAAAAAGTACAAAAATATTGTCAGTTTAACCTTGTTGCTTGCAGTTGAAGCAATCATCAGCCAATTAGGTCAAAGACAGTCAACAGTCAGTCAAAGCGATGGATGGTGGCCATTCTTGCAGAATTTGGGCACCATGATCAATAATCAAAAGTTCATATATCTTGGGACATCATTTGAAGTCAAGTTCTCAAGGAATTAGGGTTTGGAATTCATCAGAAATGCTCCAGTCATGCAAAACCCTAGAAAAGTCAAACTTGGTCAACTGTGGATTTAATCAGTGATTTGATGGATAGAATTGAGTTGAAGGAGTTCATTCATGCTTGTACAAGCCTCGTGTATCATGTCCAACCTCATCATGGAAGAAAATCAAGCAAAATCAGAAATTTCCCAAAATAGCAACTGGACCTGTAATTTCAACTGCCAAAAATGGAAACTTCTTGATCTTAAGCTTACATCATGATACAAGCTTCAAATGAATTTTTGCCCAACATGAAAGTTGAAGATCTTGTTCTCCCATTTTCAAAAAGTCCAAGAACTCTCAAATCCCATGTGTGGTTTGCAAGATATGATCAATTCAATTTCAAAAATTTGTGAACTTCAACAAGCCATATCTCATGAACCATAAGGCCAAATTTGGTGGGGTTTTTTCCTACAAACCACATTTTTCCTACTCTTTCCAAAATATAAATTTCATCCTCCAAAACCTTGCCAATCAAAATGGCATTTTTGGCCTTGACTTTATTCATTTCAAGTTTGACCCAAAGTTGACTTTTTGATTTATTGACTTTTTCTCACTTTGGCCAATTGGGATTTGTTTCATATGGGATTTGCAACATGTTCCAAGTCAAATTCCATGCTCATGCTACTATCCTACTACCATTTTGGCATAAGGTGCATAACTTGGTATTTTTGCAAATGGAAGCATAAGAGCAAAACAAGTACAGCAATTCAAGAGCAGACCAAAAACAGCAAATTGGTTGGTCATTTGCAGCCTGTACCAAGCCCAATTCGTGGCAGACCACACCTCCTTTTTCACTTGTGCAAGAATTAGCAAAGTGTGCAATTGGTCATTTTGAGCTAAGCAAGATTAAGCATTTCATTAAGCCATGTTAAACAGACATATTTAAACATTTTTCTGGCCATTTGCAACCCTAGAAACCAACGGCAGCCAAAAACACAACAGAAAAAAATTCTTTTCTCTCATTTTCCATTCTTGCTCGATTTGGATATTTTCTGCTCAAGTTTTCAAAACCCTCGAGCAAGCTTGCATTTCTTCACCATCCATCATCATTGCAAGCTCATTCCAAGTGTAGAATACCAACTGGAAGTGAAGGATTTGTTCTGCTTTTCTTCAAGCTCTTACAATGGCAGATTGTGATTTCGAAGTTTTCAAGCATCATTGAGTTAACTAGCTTCAAGAATCCATCATTTCAAAGCACAAGGGAGATCTGTTTCAAGCTTATGCCATCAATACATCACTGTTGCCACAATTTCTTCAAATCAAGTAAGGTTTTCGACCAACTCTTTTCTCAAAATGATGCCATGCCATGTGTAGTTCTTACCTTGATGAGTATTGTGCAACTTGAATCACATTAATTGGTTAACTATGCTGTGTTAAATCTGAGTTTCCATTTTTGTGTACAAATATGTTTTCCATCGATTTGGTTTGTCTAAGATGATTTAATGAATTTGGATACCATATTTGTGCTGCCTGATGTTTGTTGATGCTATTGCTATGATTAGTTTATTGTTCTGGGCATGTTGAGATTTTCGAGTTCATGAAGATGATGATGCTTGCTGTTGTTTTGCAACCTTAATTTCTGTCCAGAAAATCCCCATGGTTATGTTGTTTTGTTGTTAGCTGATGATGCATGATGTTGGTGTTTCATAGTCGTGCTCATTTGATTGATTATGGTGTGCTTGTTTGTTTGGTTGATGTTTGAACATGAAGATGAACCAATGCCATTGCTGTTAAACCCTAAGGGTTTCATACACCCAGAACATTTGAACATGATTGGCTCGTGTACTGTTTCATTGGCTAGTGGCCAATCAAAACATTTCGTGGCCCTTTCCAAAACGCAGCGTTTTGGATAAGTGACGCGCTTATTACCAAAATGCCACTGCTGACCATTGTTTGACCACTATTCCATGTTATTTGATCATGTTTCATCCAATTTATCACTCAACTTCAAAAATCCATTTCTCTTTCAATTTTCATCCAAAAATCATGAAAATTTTTGCATCATCTTCACATGGATGTCTAGTATTTGATTATGATTTTTAATTAATTTTTTTCATTGGCTGGATTTTAATTGGTAATTGGTTTCCTGACATGTATGCTTATTTGATACCTTTTGCCAATCTTTTTGTGAAATGATCATGATGTATCCAATGGTTCTGAAATTTTTTTGCGGTGAAACTAGACTCATTCATCTTTGTTTTGATGTAGAGTTTGTGCATTTATCATTTGTGGTTTGCTAGATACAAATTTTTGAAGTAGGGTGTGACAATTTGTGTCACACCAATGTTATGCAAATTCATGATTTTTGTTCACATGCTTCATGACCTCCAAATGTCTAGTTTGTGTATGAATTTTCTTGGATTTAATGATGCCATTTCCTATTTGTTTGTGAATTTCCTTCTCTGCCTAGTCAAATGTTGACTTTATGTGATACATGTTGCCAAATCCTTTTGTGAAATTCTCATATCTTATTGTATGATCATGAAATTTCATATGTGCATACTAGACATCTTGAGCTTTGCATTGGTGTTTATCCCATCCATTTCTCATCTGCTTTCATTTTGTTATGATTTTTTGAAGTTGATACATGTTTGTTGACCTTCTTTGTGCACACTTGAAAATGTGTTGACTTCCTGATTTTATTTGACTATCTTTCCATGATCCAATTGAGCTGAAATTTCATATGCATGCTTTGTTATGGATTGTGTTTGAGTGTGAATTATTTCATGATTTTTGGAATTGATTATGTTTGCTTTTGAGCTTGGTCTTGCTGTTGACCTTTTGTGTGCTCCCTCTTGCCATGTTTTGACTTCTTTGGTCTATAAAATGACAATGATGCATGATTTGATTGTGAATCCAATTGAGGTAGCTTCTTAAATGTTTGAACATGAATTGGGTTGACTTTTCTTTGCTGTTTTGACCTTTTCTTTCATCTTTGACTCTAGGCTAGTCCTAGTGGTCTTTTGAGCTTACAATTGAGTTAATGTTTCAGGTTAAGCACCAATGCCTCAAAGATCATTCAAATTTGATTGAGTTGGATTATATATATCATGTGCTAACCCTTGTTTTGTAGGTGTGACTCATATAGTTGAGTCTTGTGCTTTGCACACTGGTCCCTCTGTGGTTGACTGTTGTTTATCCATTCCTTTTGTTTTAAACTGTTGAACTGTTTACTAATTGGTTTGACTTTTTCAGGTACTTTAGTTGCTTAAGTTCTTTGAACTTGCTTTGCTTTGCTATTTAGCAATTTGCTTTGAGGTATAATTACTCTTTCTTCATGTAGTCTGGAGACCCGGTCTGTTATTTGGCCGGGCAAACTGTCTGAAGTCCTCCTTAAGAGGCAATGCTTGTGTGTGTTTAATTTTGTCCCAAGCAGGAAAAGTCCTTCAAGTAAGGCAATTGGTAGATCAAAGGGATAAGTAGCCTATCCCCTACTATTCAGTGAGTCCTCTCCTTGCTCCCATTACATGGTTGTAGCATTGAGATAAAAACCCAAGATCTATAGAGTCTAATGTGGAGAGAGTTCCTACTTTCTGAACTCCCCCACTTTCTATTTGATGCTCTCTCTGATCTGAGATAGAAGCAATGAGGCACACCCCTCATTCTCCTTTTCATCTGCTTCACCTTAGCCTCTCAATGGCAAGGTTAAGAGCGACATTCACCTATTACAGTGGACTTTCAAAGTCAAACCCTCTTGTGTGAGCCCCCTTGTCTTGGCTATAAAGTGTGCTGTTTGATATTCATTGATTGATTGATTGCTTCATATGCACATGTTTGCTTGTATGTTATGCATTTATCATCATCATCAATTGACATTAATGCATGATCATCTCATTTGCTTTTGTGATGCTATTATTGTTGTTTGCCCATTGAGGACAATTGTAAGTCCATTGCTTTGGCATTTGCTCCTATGATATGGAAGGATAGAGTGTAAGACCTCGTTGGTCACTCATATCTTCTGTTGCTTTGTTTGTATGTGAGGATACAGTTATAAGTCCCTGTAAGTTGGCATCTGTTATCCTGTGATCATAATATGATCTGTTTGATGTTGTATGTGAGGTTGCAGTTATAAGTCCCTGTAAGTTGGCATCTGCTTTCCTGTGATCATAGTTTGTTTATCTGTTTGTGTGAGAGGTTGCAATTATAAGTCCCTGTAAGTTGGCATTTGCATTCCTGTGATCATATTGTTGCTTTTGTTCTTGTATGTGAGGATCCATTGTAAGTCCCTGTAATGTGGCATTGGATTTCCTAGGACCATACTGTGGAGTTAACCTAAGTCCAGACAGATTGGCAGTTAACTTCCATTTCTCATCTTTGTTTTTCTTTTGAGGAGATTAGTGTAAGTCCATCAAGTGGCATCTGATATCCGTTTCTGTTTTAGGAGACTGGTGTAAATCCATCTATTGGTATCCGGTATCCGCTTTTATTTCTTTGCCTATGGAGATTAGTGTAAGACCATTGAGTGGCATCTGATGTCCAGCTTTATTTTAGGAGATTGGTATAAGCCCAGTGATTGGCATCCGATATCCGTCTTTCTTGCTTTGTTTGTTATTGCTTATTGTCCATTCCAAAGGACACACTTGAATCATCTCCTATATGATTTCAAGAAGTGAACCTTCTAAGAAGTTTTACAATCCATCCCCCATCCATTCATTCCCATTATGTCCTAAACCTTTTCACACTTTGATTTCAACTTGACATAGATATTGTGCAAACATCTTCATGCTTTTCAAACTAAAGACCTGGACCCAAGTCCTTGACTTTTTTCAACTCCATTTCATAATACTTCTTTGAATCAATCTTAATCATACTTTGACTCCATTTTCATAATCACAATCAATTAACTTCACTCATTCACTTGTTTTGGCTCTGTCCATTGTTAATCTTTTCATGCATTAGCCATAGGTTTCAATTATCATTGTGGTTGATGTAAATCTTGCCTATCCTTAGTGAGTCGACAGTAAGACTTCCGTACTGAAAACAGGGCTAACCCCTCTAGTACGTCGAAGCTATCCTCGCATGGTGGATGTTGTTTTTGGTCGAGTGTTCTCCCATTGATAATGAAAAGCCTCAGTGCTTGTGTTTAAAACTGAATCCACCAACTTTTGGAAATCTTTTAGCCGAACTACGGCGTTTTGATCCTTACCTTTGATGGAAGGTACGTAGGCAGCGAGTTCATCCGTTCAAACCCAATAAAAAATTGTATATTCTTTTCTCATCATCCCAATCATGTTTGCACAATGTTTATGTCATAACAAATAACAATTTATTACAACAAGTGTGAAAAGGGCTCCCTAGGAGTACCTAGGACGTAGTGGGTGCCTAACACCTTCCCATTGCGTAATTTACCCCTTACCCAGAATCTCTGATCTTTTTATTAGTTTTCTACGTGTAAAACTTCTTAGGCTTTTGTTCGCTTTTTAGCCAGTCCTTTGGATAAATAAAAGTGCGGTGGCGACTCGAAATTTCATTGTATCTCTTGCTTATGATTTAATCGATAGATCATATAGCGACGAATACACCGCTACAGTCATTACGCGACTGGCTTCTTCGTGCTCTGGCTCTTGCTCTTGCGCGTTCACCTCGTCCTCACTGGGTAGGATCCAATCCTACGTGCTAAGTGTATTCCTGGATGGCATCTACGCGATAAGTCAGGGCACTCATCTGGTCTGAAAGTTCCGCCATCCCCTGATCATGCCAGTTAGCATAATCGTGATGATCCCACTGCATTTGTTGGATCGCTTGCATCATTTCTGTTTGGCGGTCTTCCATTATTTGGTTGTGTCGCAACATCTCGGCGTAGATGTTTTCCATGGAGGCGGGTCTTCGTTCGCTTCTTCGTTGTCCTCGGGAAGAAGTCTCTGCAACATGCTCTTGAGGTGGTTGAGGCATGCCTCTGTCAAGATCCTCTTCGACTTCATCTGTACCATTACCAGGATTTCCATCATTTGGCTCGGGGGCCTCCAGATCAAAAATCCAATTTGCCATTTCTCTTGGATCTGTGCGGTTCCTGTTGGGCATGATGATGCTCCGTATTGTCTTGTTTCTGACAACAGGATGATATTTCCCATCATCTCTTGCTTTGATTAGGTGCGAGGCACGATAGTAGTCGATGTCAAGGAATTCTGCTTCCAGGGCTGGTAAGTTGGCCAGCCTATCTCCCAGGTTCAAGCCTAATGCTATGGAGGTGATAATTCCCCCACAACAAAACGCCTGGATGCCTCTCATGCAAGCATCTTGGATGTTGGTTAGCAGGAAAGGAGTAACATTGAACGCAATTTGGGCAAACACACAGTGGAGAAGGAAAAGTTCCTTGGAGTTTACCTTGTGGTTGCTGACTCTTCCGAAAACTGTGTGCCCCAGGACTCGGTGAAAGTATCTAATGGCTGGGTTGTGGATATATGTTGCGTTAAGCGTATCCCAGCTCGTTGCGTTCATGTTGGTGAGGTTGTGCCAAACTTGGAATGCTATCTCTGACCATCCTTCTGGGATGCAGCAGTGAATTCCTTCTCCATGTCGGAAACCAAGCATTCTCGCTATCTGGGTTTGATTAAGGGAATACTCGGTGCCGAACATTCTAAATGTGGCTACACCGGTGAGATATTGGTTAGCGCCAGGGGGTGTGATGTATGAGTAGGAACTCAGAAATTCCAAGGTCAGCGCTTCGTAGGTTGGCTGCGGTGTGGTACAAAGCTGCGTCAAGTTGGAGGCAGCTAGCATCCACTCCACACCCTTCAAAAGTCCTAACTCCCTTAGGCATTCATGATCAACATACCTCGTGGCTTGAACAGAGCGCTGGTAGAACTTGAGGTAGTTGTTTCTTTGGCGTTCGCCGGCTTCTCCATTTCGGAATACGATGGTTGATAGGTCGGGAGTAGCACTTTCTTGACGGGCCATTGATGAGTTGTATGAAACTTCTGGTGTTGGTGGGTGAGGTGGAATATTTGTGAGTTACACACTTGAAGAAAATGTGAAGAATTTAATAGATGAAGATCAGAATGTAAGAGAGTGATAATTGGTGAGGAAGAAGGGAGAAAGAGCACCGAGCTCTCTGGAATTCGTGACGGTCGTCACGTGCAACGGATGCATAACGGTCGTCTGCAACGGTCATATGCTCGTAACAGTCACTTTCATGCGTGTTCGTGCCAGATCCGTGACGGTCGTCGCGTCGGTGAGATGAGCGTCACCCTATAATGACGTTCGTCACACGCTGAATTTCAAATTTTTTCTCTAACACAGGTTGCAGCAGAACTTGATAACAGCATAAATGATAGCTAAATAATTTTAATTTTAACAGCATAAATGCAGAAATAAATAAATAGATGAAATAAGCGTAATTAAATGAATAAAAATTGAATTA
Source organism: Lathyrus oleraceus (assembly GCF_024323335.1). Lineage (NCBI taxonomy): Eukaryota > Viridiplantae > Streptophyta > Magnoliopsida > Fabales > Fabaceae > Lathyrus > Lathyrus oleraceus. The sequence continues at coordinate 350,852,161 of NC_066584.1, read as the reverse complement.
ATAAATTGAAATTAAATGTAACATAGGAAAAAAATTGTAGCGATAACATAGCAAACAAAAGCAATAGAACAAAAGTAATAAAATAAAGAAACGTGCTCCCTCCCCACACAAAACAAAGCAGTGTCCTCATTGCTTAGTGCGAGTAGGAGAAATCAGTGGTCAGTAGTATTAGCCACGTTTTTGTCCCAATGCAGTGACAACTTCGTTCAGATAATGAAACTGCTCAACGGCTATATCCATCGGGCCTAGGACATCAAAGCGTATGAGCTTTATCTCTTCTTTCACAATGGTGATGTCAGCTTGGAAAGCATTCAGATGGGTGATGAGCATGGCATGATTATCAGCATAAGATGGAGGAACCAGTTCAACAATGTTATAATAGTTAGGAGGTGTTTCAGGGTCAGATTCTTCCTTATGGATAGGGTCATTGATACACTCATATTTAGGTGGGGTCGCAGAAGGTGAAGGTGGATCAATAGGGTGTTCCTCTAAGTCATAGAGCCAGTTATCGCGGTTGTGAACACTCGTTTTCTCATGGTTAGGCAAGGTGAATAGTCGAACCAATTTGTTAGTGATTAGATAATCAAAGGTATTCGTCCCAATGTTTCCTATGATTCTGCGGTTAAAGCAAAATTCGATATCCATTGGACGGATGTTTCCAGAAGGTACAAGCTCATAAAGTGGGCGTACAAGTGTTGATTGTAATTTTAAGTGTCGGGTTTTTGTTATCGTCTCCACAGGGATTGTGAGATATCGCCGCCGTTCGACATTTGTTTCAATTCTTAACTCGTAGTAACAAGGGGGTTTTGGTTTTAGTCACTGTATCTTGCATAAAAGTGTGAGAAAATACGGTAAAAGATTTGGTTTTAATATTTGAGAAATATTGCCAAAGTTAGGGTTCGACGATCACTTTGCATGTATATGTTCGATCAACAAAACTTATAAACTCCTTTAGATGATAAACTATTTCACAAAGTCCTCCCAATGTGTTTATCTCTAACACACATTGTGAGTTTTCCCATTTTGATCCATTGTTTATCTCTAACACAATCTATCAAAATGACAACTTTTTGGTTCAACCTTATGGTGAACAAAATCATTCATTACTATCTCTAGCTAACAAACAAGATTAGATGAAAACCTAGGTAAAGAGTTGGTAAACATCTCTCGATCATAAACCAACACAAAGAGTTTTCAATAAAACAAAGTTTTCACCATATATTCATCATTAAAGAGTTTACAAATGAAGATCATCTCATATACACACAAAGCTTATGACCATCTACATCTAACCTTGACAAAATGAAGAACTTAGCTACTCATTTTCATGGTAGCTTGGTCAATAAGTTTCGGAAGAAGGTTGATCAACATCCGAGTCGAATAATCGATATTGGATGGGAATCCACCTTCTTTTTGTGAAAGATTGTTAAGAGATGAAGAGAAATGATTTCTAGGTCACAAAGTATCTCTAGAGCAATGCTGGAAAAAATATCTAAAAAGTACAAAAGTATGGAAGTGTAAGGTATGGCTCCAAAAAGTAGCCCCTGCTACTTGTAGTGCTGCTACTGAGCTGTCATGCTCGCTAGGTGCTCGCCTAGCAAGCTCTTCGCCACAGCCCTCGCCTAGCGAGCAAGCTGATGAATGCATCCTTTTTTTGGTCCCTTTGCCAACTTTCTTGTGCCTTCATTTTCTACTATTTCATGCCTAATTCCTGCACAATAACACACAAATCAAAGGTACCAAGATCGTTTATCATTGTATTGCAATTCATCTAAAACAAAGGTGGTTTCGAACACTTTAGCAAGGAAATGGAGTGAAAGATGCCCATATTTGATAGCTCAAATAAGCACTTTTGGGTATCTAACAACTCTCCCCAACTAGATTCTTGCTTGTCCTCAAGCAAAGTATGCCTCTTGAAGGACAAGAGGATTTGCCTTAAGAAAAAGGTTTCTCCGAAGTCGGATAAAACGGCTCAAACACAAGCGAATCAGCAGATACAAATTTCCAACGGTTAGAATAACATAATACACAAGAACTAAAACTTAATAGCAATGCGAAATATGTATCTATCCATAACAATATTATCTTGAATGAATCACCCTATCTCTCCTCTTCGAATAAGGATTGAAGAAATTATGCGTTTGCAACCGCGGGAATAATCTCACTCTCCAACAAACAATGAAGAAATCAATTCAATTCATACAATGTCTAACAATTATAAATGGTAATGTGGAAGCACGAAGATCACTAAGGACTTTTCGGTTGAAGCTTGGTTAGGTTAACAAACAAGGGTCATTTCCAAGGCCATTGAAAACGAAATTGCCGATGCAAAAGAGACATTCACTGTACATTATTCACACATCTCAACTTCGTTCCATTTGTTTCTCATTTGAAACCTTCACAACTCTTATTTCACAACTCAATTTTTGTTTTTCACTATTTTTCTTCCAAGCAAGCATTCATTTTCATTTTCTCTATTTTTTCTTTTCTTTCACATCATATTTACAAAACAGATGTTTCTCTTTTCTATATTTTATATATATTTTTTTTTTATGCTTGCTCGGTTTTTCAAGAATTGTGGCACTTACCGATTCTCATTTTCGTTCTCCCCAACTTATTTCTTACTCACCCTAAGTGAATGCTCTTGACTTTTTACGGCAAAAGAACAATTATCAAAATTTTTCGGGTTTCAAAAAAAGATTTTTGAAATCTCGCTTTATTTCAAGCTGAGATTCAACTGTTTAAGCTCAAAGGGGTTAACGAATACTCTCTCTGCTCATAGGTAAGTTGTATTTGGAACTGGTTGTGCTCGATAGAAAACAAGTGCCTTGATCATTTCTAATTGCTTCCACATATTCACAATAATAAAAGACAAAGCATGAATCAAATGAATCAACAAAGCTTATTAGAACCCAGCATTTAAGTGTACAATGGAGGTTTCCTCACAATTTGTGGTTTTAAGTCCTAGATGAAACATTCATTCAATTATGTTGCAAAAAGACAATATTCAATTACAAAAAAGAGTAAAGTTCTTAATGCATTCTAAAATTCTAGCCGGAGATAACCATGTACCTTAGCATTATTCACTTGTTTATTTTTATCATTGCCATCCAAGCTCGGATGCACCTTCATTGGATACTTCTTTGAGGAGCAACCAATCTAGAAGGTTTGACACACAACCAACCAAAAATTTATTAAAACAAAAGAAATTTAAAACATAAATAATAACATTACTTCAAAATTTAAAATTGTGCATGGGGGACAAAACACCCCAAAAGTACATAACCAAAATAAAAATACAACAAATCTGAAAATACAATAAAAATAAAACATAATATGAAAAATAAAACAAACTTAGCCCTCCAAGGACTCATAACCCTCATCACTACCGGCTTCAGAACCGGTAGCATCATCATCATCATCATCATCATCTTCAGCAGCACCAGAAGAAGCACCAGCACCAGCTGCACCAGCACCCGCCCCCTCTCCAAACACAGGCCTGTCCACATGCCAGCTAGCGTGCTGCAGAAACTGCTCACGAGTCATCATAGAATGCTCACCGTAGGGGTCATGCATCTACAACTGTAACAGCTGCATAGAATCGTGCATATCGAGCATGGCGCGCTGAGTTGCCGCCATCCAATCCCAGTTATAATTGTAGACAGCCTGCTGGAAAGGATCGGATCCTAGAGTAAAAGTACCAGGACCATCAGAAGCCCCGGTAACCTCAGCAGCTGAACTACTTCTTAAATTCTTCGGTTTGCAGTACTTGGCCACGTATCTGTCATCAATGGCCGGCGGGATCCTTACTTGACCCTTGGAGGGTAGCCTCACCCTCGCTTGTTGGCACAAAGCCATGATTAGACACGGGAAAGCAAGGGGACAATTCACTCGTGCCCCCGACTTTAGCCCGCTTTCAATCACGGACTTCAACTCCAAAGCAATAATCCTCGCCACATCAATCTGGATATTCGTGAGGATGTAGTGAACCAAGTGTGCCACTGGGATCGACACGGTAGAAGTGTGAGACTTGGGTTTTATGTTTGTAAGAACCAACAAAAGGATCAGTTGAGCCAAGGGAATCATGTCCTCCCTATGGTATCTCATTGGAACCCCAGATGGGTTCAACTCAACTGATTTCCCTTCCAAAAGCAGGGCAGCAGAAATTGAATCGGTATCCCGGTGAAGCCTTAAATATCTATGGTAAGTGTCTCTCTCATTGGCTCCCAGATGGAGCGGTTCACCCAGGACACGGTTAATTGCATCCCGATCGAACGCAACAGGACGGTTGGACACTCTAGACGTCCATGTGAATGGCTCGTCATCGTTCGGCAGTGCGTTCGCGTAGAACTCACGCACTGTTGTGATGTCATAATGCTCCAGGGGAGATATCAACCGGTCCCACTTTTTGCTGTGAATCAACCCGGCGAATGTACCGTAGGTGCCTTCAGGGTTGATTATAAATCTCTTTTCCGGCAAAATCTTTCGCTTTTCCAAAGCAACATATCTAGCTGCTTGGTTTGGCCTGACAAATTTGTCGGTGTCGAATTGTATGGGCACGGGACGGGAAGTGTTCCCGCCCTTTCTCTTTTTCGAAGCGCCGGACCTGGATTCCATCTGCAAAGACATAGAGAGGAAATAACACAAACACAAAACAGATTAGAAAGCAAAACAGAATTCCAACTACTGTCATGGTCGCTGCTGCTTCGCCTAGCGAGAACCTAGCGAAGCTTCGCTACAGGTTCGCCTAGCGAAGTGGCAGCGAATGCTCGCCACTGATTCGCCTAGCGAGTTGCTAGTGAATCTTACGGGTTTTTGGGTTCTGCAATGTTTACACTGAAATTTCAGAAAAACCCAAGGTCTCATGGTATCTATTTCAGAACAAAATGATTTATCATGAAAGGCATCGTTCTAAGGTACATGCAAATCTACACCCACATGCAAAACCTAATGCACTCATTCCCCCAAATTCACCCTAAATGACATATACTTCAAAAATTTACAATGTGAAAGCATAAAGTAATGAAAAGGAGCAAACCTGGTTTGAGATCTGTAGAAGTTAGAATGCACAATGATGGTTGCAATGTAAAAGGTGCGGTTATGAGTGAGATGCAAAGTGAGAGAGTGTGTGTGAGTTCTGGAGTTCAGAGTTATAACATTAAAAAGAAAAAAGGTACTTGGGCCCAAAAGAGTGGCTTGCTGAGAATTAAATGAGTTCTGCCACGCAGCGCTCGCTGCTGCTTCGCCTAGCGAGCAGCTAGCGAATCCGCTCGCTACTGCTTCGCCTAGCGAGCATCTAGCGAGCATGACAGCATTTGCTTTTTCAAAATAGCATTCCTGGTACATTCAGCAAGGTTTATCAATTGGAATCCGAATACGACACCACAGAAAAACTGTAAATACTTATAATGTTGGGGTGCCTCCCAACAAGCGCTTGTTTAACGTCGGATAAGCTCAACGGTTTGATGCTCACAGAGGAGCATCCAAAGAAATAGCACAGCTCTCGCGATCCACATGACCGCTGAGATAAACCTTCAAACGTTGGCCATTAACGGTCCAACTCTCCTTCTTTTTCATGTCCTCAATGACAATAGCTCCGTACTCCTTAACTTCTTTGACCCGAAATGGCCCGGACCATTTTGATTTCAACTTTCCGGGGAATAACTTCAACCTGGAATTGAACAATAGGACAAACTGTCTGGGCACAAATTCTTTCTTTCGAAGCTTTTTGTCATGATATTTTTTTACCTTCTCTTTGTACAACCAACTTGAGTGATATGCGGCATTGCGCATCTCTTCCAACTCGAGCAGTTGCACCTTCCTTTTCTCACCGGCCAAATCCTTTTCAAAATTTAAAAATTTCAGAGCCCACAAGGCTTTGTGCTCCAATTCGACCGGCAAATGGCAAGCTTTACCAAACACCAATTGAAAAGGAGTGAGCCCAATTGGAGCTTTAAAGGCGGTACGGTATGCCCATAACGCTTCATCCAATTTTTGTGACCACTCTTTTTTCGAATTTGACACAGTTTTTTCGAGAATTCTCTTAATCTCACGATTAGATACCTCGGCTTGACCATTAGCCTGTGGGTGATATGGAGTTGCCACTCTGTGTGATACACCGTAATGTTTTAAAATGCTTTCCAACGGTGCATTACAAAAGTGTGACCCTCCGTCACTTATCAACACTCGGGGGGTTCCGAAACGGGAAAATATGTTTTTCTTCAAAAAATTTATTATCGTTTTTGCATCTGCCCGAGGTGAGGCAATCGCCTCAACCCACTTAGAAACGTAATCAACTGCGATAAGCATATACTCGTTACCATAAGAGGGTGGGAATGGTCCTACAAAATCGATGCCCCAACAATCAAATACTTCGACCTCTTGCATGTTTTGGAGAGGCATCTCGTCTCTCTTACCAATCCCACCGCTTCTCTGGCAACTATCACAACTTTGCGCATGGGTATGTGCGTCTTTGAAAATAGTGGGCCAATAAAATCCTGACTGAAGGATTTTAGTGGCCGTTCTCACCCCATTATAGTGTCCGCCGTAAGGCGAGTTATGACAATGCCAAAGGATGCTCTGCGCTTCATCGCCAGTAACGCATCTCCTTAAAAGGTTATCACTACCCAACTTAAACAAGTACGGGTCATCCCATACGTAATACTTGGCATCCGAAAGAAACTTCCTTTTTTGGTTCGAAGTTAGGTCGGGAGGCACAAAACCACTAGCCTTGTGGTTCGCAAAGTCTACAAACCACGGCCTAACTTGAATTTTGAAAAGTTTTTCATCAAGAAACTCTTCCCGGATTTCCTTCTCTGAAGCGGTAACCTCCACATTAACTAAGCGAGATAAATGATCCGCCACCAAATTTTCCGATCCTTTCTTGTCTTTGATTTCAACATCAAATTCTTGCAACAAGAGGATCCAACGGATGAGCCTTTGCTTCGAATCCGGTTTGGTGAGTAAATATTTAATCGCCGAGTGGTCGGTATACACCACGACTTTAGACCCTATAAGATAAGATCTAAACTTTTCAAGCGCATACACTATCGTAAGTAATTCTTTTTCAGTGGTGGCATAGTTAATTTGAGCCTCATTAAGAACTTTACTTGCGTAATGTATCGCATGAAAATTTTTCTCTTTTCTTTGGCCTAATACCGCTCCGATTGCATAGTTGCTCGCATCACACATTAGCTCAAAATTTAAATTCCAATTTGGAGCGACTATAATTGGAGCGGTAACCAATTTTTCTTTCAAAGTCTCAAAAGCTTGCAAACATTCATCGGTTAAGAGAAATACCTGGTCCTTAGCTAGCAAATTACTCAAAGGCTTAGCTACCTTTGAGAAGTCTTTGATAAAGCGCCGATAGAACCCGGCGTGCCCCAAAAAGCTTCACATTCACCGGAGGAGGTAACTTTTCAATCACTTCAACCTTAGCACGATCAACTTCAAGCCCTCTTGAAGAGACTTTATGGCCAATCACTATCCCCTCGGTCACCATGAAATGGCACTTCTCCCAATTAAGCACAAGATTGGTCTTCACACATCTTTCAAGCACCGTTTTCAAGTTTGCCAAGCATAAACTAAAGGAACCACCAAATACCGAGAAGTCATCCATGAAGACTTCCATTGTTTTCTCAATAAGATCGGCAAAAATGGCTTGCACACATCTTTGGAAAGTCGCCGGTGCATTGCACAACCCAAAGGGCATTTTTCGGTATGCGAAAATTCCAAAAGGACATGTGAAAGCCGTCTTTTCATGATCGGCCGGGTCAACCGCAATTTGGTTATACCCGAAATAGCCATCCAAGAAACAATAGTATTGTTGCCCCGAGAGTCTTTCGAGCATTTGATCCATGAAGGGGAGTGGAAAATGATCTTTTCGAGTTGCAGTATTCAACCGCCTATAATCAATACACATTCGCCACCCCGTTGCAACTTTAGTAGGGATCAACTCATCCTTGTCATTTCGGATCACGATAATTCCACCTTTCTTCGGAACCACATGCACAGGACTAACCCATGGACTATCCGAAATCGGGTAAATCATTCCCGCATCCAACAACTTGACAACTTCCTTTCTAACAACCTCCTTCATAGTAGGATTTAAGCGGCGTTGTGGTTGAGCTACCGGCATAAAATCCTCTTCCATTAAGATCTTGTGCATGCAATAGGAAGGACTAATTCCTTTGAGATCAGAAAGAGTCCAACCCATGGCTTCTTAATATTTTTTCAGCACATTGATCAAACGGGCTTCTTCATCATTTGACAAAAGGTTGCTTATGATGACCGACTTTGCTTCGGTCTCATCTAGGAATACATACTTCAAAGTAGAAGGTAACATTTTCAATTCAATAGGCGCTTTTTCGTCATTAACCTCCTTCTTCAAGTCTTCCTCCTCAACTTCCCACGGTTGTAGTTCGTTTACACTATCAAGTTCCCTTAAGCATTCATCAAGAGCTTGCTCTTCTTCAACTGTGAAAACTTCAAATGAGTCATCAAGAGCTAACTCCATAGGAGATATCTCATGAATATGCTTAGAAACCTCCAAAATTTCCTCTTCGATCACATCGATGCGAAAGCTATCACTTCTATCTTTTGAATGCTTCATTGCTTCGAATAGATCGAAAGTAACTTCTTCATTTTGGACTCTCACCTTCATCAAACCGTCGTCAACGTCTATCATCATGCGCGCGGTTTTCATGAACGGTCGGCCCAGAATGAGCGGAGCATCATCATCCTCTTCCATATCAATAACAATAAAATCGACCGGGAAAAAGAATTTGTCGACTTTAACCAAAACATCTTGGGCTACGCCATGAGGATGGGTAGTCGACTTATCGACCAATTGCAAAGTCATCCGGATGGACTTAATTTCAATGTTGCCAAGCCTCTTTACAATAGACAATGGTATAAGATTAATGCTTGACCCCAAATCAATTAGTCCTTTTCCGACATAGATATCACCAATTTTAACCGGCAAAGTAACTCGTCCTGGATCAACCTCTTTTTTTGGAAGCGTCCTTTGAATGATTGCACTACAGCTCGCATATAGGACAATGGTCTCCGGTTCCGTATACCTCCGCTTTTTTGTAAGTATGTCTTTCATGAATTTGGCATACTTGGGCATTTGCTCCAATGCTTCGGCAAACGGAATGTTGATTTGCAGTTGTTTGAAAATACCCATGAACCGGGCGTAATGACATTCATTCTCCCTTTTAGATGGAGCATGTGGATAAGGAAGGTTTTGGATTGGAGTAGCGCTCACTACCTCCTTTCCTTTAGCAACTCTAGAACTTCTCTCTCTTTTCTTTGTCACTTTCTCCACCATTACTTCATCACTCTTATTTTTCTCAATTTCCACACTTTCTTTCTTTTCAACTTCATCATTCATTTTGTTCTTTTCAACTTCTTCCTCACTCCACTCCCCCACTTCACCATCAATATTATCCTCCAATATTTCCTCCTCATTTTTTTTCTTTTCCTCTCTTTGTTCACTCTCATCTCTTTTTTTATTCTCACTAATCAACTCCCTTCCACTTCTCGTTGTGATCGCTTTACAATGCTCCTTAGGATTTGTTTGCGTGTTCGCCGAAAAAGATGGACCGGGTTGTTGTTTCGCTAGTTGCTTAGCAAGTTGTCCAACTTGAGTCTCGAGATTTTTGATTGCCGCATCGTTGCTCTTTTGATTAGCCATTGACATTTGCATAAATTGTGTCAATGTCTCTTCTAACTTTGAAGTTACGACCGGCGGTTGTTGAGGTTGATAAGGATTTTGGGGAGGGTTTTTACGGCTAGAAGAACCACCCCCATAACCTTGGTTATGGTAATAGTTACTCCTAGGTTGGAACCCTTGATTCCCTTGGAAGTGTTGTTGTTGATTTTGAGGATGTGGTTGATAAGGTTGTTGTTGTTGTTGTCTCGGTTGGTAGTCTTGTTGGTTCGCCATGTAGTTTACTTCTTCGAACCCGGGAGGTGGACAAAATCCGGTGTCATGCTCACCTTTGCAAAGCTCACAACAAGCTATTTGTTTAGCTTTTGAAGGTTCTCTCAACTCTTTTATTTGCTGCGTTAAGAGTTCCACTTGTTGTGAAATGAGTTTGTTTTGGGCAAGAATGGCATCGTTCGTCCCAAGTTCAAGCACTCCCGGCTTCTTCAAAGAGTTGCCTCTACTTTGACTTTGGAGATCATTTAGAGCCATTCGATTTATGATATTTGTAGCTTCTTCGGCGTTTTTAGACAATAAAGAACCACCCAAGGTAGCATCCAACAAAGTCTTGCAATTTGGTTGAAGTCCATTTTTGAAAATATGGATTTGAGTCAATTCATCAAAACCATGCCCTTTACACTTCCGAAGCATGGATTTGAATCTTTCCCACGCCTCATTTAATGATTCGTTGGTTCCTTGTGAAAACACTGAGATGACCGTCTTGGATTCCATGAACCGGTTGTGGGAGAAAAATATTTCGATGAACTTCTCTTCCAACACGTTCCAATCTGTCATGACGGCAGGTGTTTGATCTAAGTACCAATCTTTTGCTTTGCCGAGCAAAGCGTGGGGAAATAATCTTTTGAACAACGGTAGCTCTTGAGCTTGATCAACTCCGGCCGCCAATGCTATCTCGTAAAATTTGGTGAGAAAAGCAAAGGGATCTTCATGGTCCATTCCGGTGAATGGACTTCCATATAGTAAATTAAGAGTTCCCGTCTTCATCTCGGCTTGCCTTCCAGTGTGGTTGGCAAACTGAGCAGTATTCCTTGGACTGTTTACACATGGAGTGGAAATGGGCGGTGGTTGTGGTGGTTCCATGATAGGTATGAACGGTGGTGGATGTGTGGTAGAAGAAGTTTCTCCTTGTTCTTGTCGTTGTCTAGCTTGTTGCCTCCTTCGTCTCGTTCTGCTATTCAGCCTCCTTGCGGTTCTTTCGATCTCGGGATCAAAAAGAAGTTCGTCCACAGGAATCTGCCCTCGCATAAAACGAAAGCTGCACACTAAACCAAACAAATTACAAGCACAAGTCAAAAATTCGAAAGCTAAAAATTAAGCAACTATTGCGATGCTCGCAATATCAATTCACAATCCCCGATAACGGCGCCATTTTGATGATTGTAATTTTAAGTGTCGGGTTTTTGTTATCGTCTCCACAAGGATTGTGAGATATCGCCGCCGTTCGACAGTTGTTTCAATTCTTAACTCGTAGTAACAAGGGGGTTTTGGTTTTAGTCACGGTATCTTGCATAAAAGTGTGAGAAAATACGGTAAAAGATTTGGTTTTAATATTTGAGAAATATTGCCAAAGTTAGGGTTCGACGATCACTTTGCATGTATATGTTCGATCAACAAAACTTATAAACTCCTTTAGATGATAAACTATTTCACAAAGTCCTCCCAATGTGTTTATCTCTAACACACATTGTGAGTTTTCCCATTTTGATCCATTGTTTATCTCTAACACAATCTATCAAAATGACAACTTTTTGGTTCAACCTTATGGTGAACAAAATCATTCATTACTATCTCTAGCTAACAAACAAGATTGGATGAAAACCTAGGTAAAGAGTTGGTAAACATCTCTCGATCATAAACCAACACAAAGAGTTTTCAATAAAACAAAGTTTTCACCATATATTCATCATTAAAGAGTTTACAAATGAAGATCATCTCATATACACACAAAGCTTATGACCATCTACATCTAACCTTGACAAAATGAAGAACTTAGCTACTCATTTTCATGGTAGCTTGGTCAACAAGTTTCGGAAGAAGGTTGATCAACATCCGAGTCGAATAATCGAGATTGGATGGGAATCCACCTTCTTTTTGTGAAAGATTGTTAAGAGATGAAGAGAAATGATTTCTAGGTCACAAAGTATCTCTAGAGCAATGCTGGAAAAAATATCTAAAAAGTACAAAAGTATGGAAGTGTAAGGTATGGCTCCAAAAAGTAGCCCCTGCTACTTATAGTGCTACTACTGAGATGTCATGCTCGCTAGGCGAGCAGAATGGCTCGCCTAGCAAGCCCCAAAATGAGCCACCTGAGCCCAAAGAAATATCCTTTGCCAGATTTGCATGTTCGCTAGGCGAACAAAACCTTCGCTAGGCGAAGCCCACGCTTCAACCTTTGCTCCAGCGAGCTTAGGAGGTTTTGCTACTGGAATTACTCGCTGGGAGTTCGCTAATGGCTCGCCTAGCGAGTGAGTGCTGGCTGCGCTTTTGACCAAGTCTGGACGTGTTCGCTACCACCTTTGATGGCTGCTCGCCTAGCGAGTTTGTTGATGTTTGCTACTGTAAAATACTGGAGCTGTTCGCTGGGTGCTCGCCTAGCGAGCTCTCCGCCACAGCCCTCGCCTAGCGAGCAAGCTGATGAATGCATCCTTTTTTTGGTCCCTTTGCCAACTTTCTTGTGCCTTCATTTTCTATTATTTCATGCCTAATTCCTGCACAATAACACACAAATCAAAGGTACCAAGATCGTTTATCATTGTATTGCAATTCATCTAAAACAAAGGTGGTTTCGAACACTTTAGCAAGGAAATGGAGCGAAAGATGCCCATATTTGATAGCTCAAATAAGCACTTTTGGGTATCTAACAACAAGTCCTATGGCGTCTGCTATCATGGTTACTAGGCCACCTATGATTATTGGGGTATGGTTATTCTTAGCAAGGTGGACAAATCTTTCCATCATGAATGTCACTATATTGACGTGTCGACCTTGATCGACACATAGCAGGATGAAGAGTTCATCGCAAGACACTAAGGTGTTATTCTCTTCCTTACCAAATAAGGTGTGGGCTAATATTTTATGAAAGTATCGGATAGCAGGGTTATGGATCTTTTGTGAGTGCATCTCATTCGGGTTAGGGTTGGATTCTCCGGATATGCTACCCCAGAAGTCATCGAGGTCAATGTCATTGATAAGGTCCTCCTGACAGGTAGTAAAAATGAAAGGGCCACTAGGAAATCCTAGGAGGTCAACAAGGTCTCGACGGGTGTAGGTGAAGTCCATGCTAAATAGCTGAAAGGATGTCAAACCTTTGTTAAGTCCGTAACCATGCTCAGGGATGTATACAAGGGAACTCAGGAATTCTAAGGTTAGTTCACGGTACGTGACAAACCGTCTCTTAATGGTTGCGTTCTCCCACCCAAGCTGGTTAAACATATATAGGATGCTATCTCGGATGCCTAACTTATCCATGGTCGGTCCATCATAATATATGGTCAATGCCATATCCTTCCGGGCTAGATAATCATACCGCCTGCGTTGAACTCTGCCTCTGAAAACTGTCTCTGGTTGTTGCATGATGAAAGTAATTAACTAACTAGTTAGTAATTTTCCTGTTTGTCAGTATCCAATATGTCTAAGTTAGTTACTAGAAACAACAAGAGTGACTGCAAAGAATCAAGAAGAGGGGAGCAAACAAAATAAAAAAGAAAATCAAAGAAGGGAAAAATAGAGTGTAAGAAAAATAACGAAAAGAAAGAAAAGGTGGGTTGTCTCTCACTAAGCACTTTGTTTAATGTCGCAAGTTCGACAGTAGTGTCGCATTGTACTAGGTTTGGGGTTGAGCAGGCAACTCTATGAGTCTGAGACTGTTCGAATAGTCTCTGTTTTCTATATTATGATAGTGCTTTAAGCGCTGCCCGTTTACTACAAAAGGGTCGCTATTTCTACCTTTTATTTCTATCGTGCCACTAGTGAGAACCTTGGTGATCTCGAAAGGACCAGACCACCGAGATTTGAGTTTTCCTGGAAAAAGTTTAAGTCTTGAATTAAATAGCAGCACTACGTCGTCGACTTTAAACTCATTCCTAGAAATGCGTTTGTCATGCCATCTTTTGGTTCGTTCTTTGTAGATCCTGGCATTCTCGTAAGTGTCCAATCTGAGCTCTTCTAATTCGTGGATGTCCAGAATCTGTCTCTCGCCTGCGGAAGTGTAGTTTATGTTAAGGGTTTTAATTGCCCAATATGCTTTGTGTTCCAATTCTACAGGGAGGTGGCATGATTTACCATAAACTAGTTTGAAGGGTGTGGTTCCTATCGGGGTTTTGTAAGCCGTCCTGTAGGCCCACAAAGCTTCATTTAGTTTGGATGACCAGTCTTTTCTGGATATTCCTACGGTCTTCTCAAGAATTTGTTTTATTTCTCGATTCGAGACTTCGACTTGCCCGCTAGTTTGTGGATGATACGGTGTTGCTACGCGGTGTCGGACTCCATACTTCAGAAGGAGTTTTCCAGATATATTCGATATGAAGTGGGAGCCACCGTCACTGACTACTAATTTTGGCACACCGAATCTGGGAAAGATAATGTTTTTGAATAACTTGATCACTACTCGTGTGTCATTTGTTGGAGAGGCTACAACCTCGATCCATTTTGAGACATAGTCGACATCAACGAGTATGTATTAATTACCAAAAGAAGCTGGGAACGGTCCCATGAAGTCAATCCCCCATACGTCAAAGACTTCGACTTCTAAGATTCCTGTTTGTGGCATTTCATCGCGTCTTGAGATGTTGCCAGTGCGTTGGCACCAGTCGCATTTTATAACCGCGTTATGGACGTCTTTCCATAGAGTAGGCCAAAATAGGCCGGATTGCAGGATCTTAGTGCAGGTCTTTGAGGTACTTGCATGCCCTCCATAGGGGGCAGAATGGCAATTAGAGATTATATCATTGATTTCATCCTCAGGAACACATAGACGAAAAATACCGTTGGTCCCTCTTTTGAAAAGAAGAGGTTCATCCTAGTAATACTGTTTTAGGTCATGAAAGAACTTCTTTTTTTTGTTGATAAGATAGGTCCGGTGGAAGTACTCCGACGGCTAGGTAGTTAATAAAGTCAGCGTACCATGGCAGAGTTGCATTCGCGTGTACTTCTTCCACGGATTCTTCTATTTCTGTATCGTTTAATGTCAGTTCAGACATATCACTTTCCATTTGGGCTATGAGTCGTTCGTAAGGGAAATCGTCATTAATTGGGATTTGTTCAGGCTTGTTCCCTTCGATATGAGATAAGTGGTCTGCTACTACGTTTCCAGTACCTTTCTTATCTTTTATTTCTAAATCAAATTCTTGTAAGAGCAGGATCCATCTTAAAAGTCTTGGTTTGGCATCCTTTTTACTTAACAGATATCTAATAGCAGCGTGGTCGGTATAGATGATAATTTTTGCCCCTACCAGGTAGGAACGGAATTTGTCCAAAGCGAACACAACAGCTAGAAGTTCTTTTTCAGTGGTGGCGTAGTTCATTTGGGCAGGATCAAGCGTTCTACTCGCATAGTAAATAGAATGAAGCTTCTTATCCTTCCTTTGTCCTAGTATTGTGCCTACTGCGTAATCACTCGCATCGCACATGATTTCAAATGGTAATCTCCAGTCAGGTGGTTGCATTATGGGTGCGGTGATTAAAGATGTTTTCAGTTGGTTGAACGTTGTTAAGCATTTTTCATCAAATAAGAAGTCAGCGTCTTTCATTAATAATCTTGTAAGTGGCTTGGTTATTTTTGAGAAATCTTTAATAAAACGTCGATAGAAACCGGCGTGTCCTACAAAGTTTCTTATTTCTCGATCGGTTTTCGGAGGTTGAAGGTTCTCTATAATTTCGATTTTAGCTTTGTCCACTTCAATTCCTTTGTCAGATAGCACGTGACCTAATACAATTCCTTGTTGAACCATGAAATGGCATTTCTCCCAGTTTAAAACGAGGTTTACTTTCACGCATCATTCGAGTACCATTTCGAGGTTAGATAGACATCCTTCAAAACTCTGCCCGCAAACAGAAAAATCGTCCATAAAGACTTCCATGATGTCGTCTATAAAATCTGCGAAGATTGCCATCATGCATCTTTGAAATGTTGCGGGAGCGTTACATAGGCCAAATGGCATTCGTCGGTAGGCGAATGTACCATAAGGGCATGTGAAGGTAGTCTTTTCTTGGTCGTCAGGATGGATTGGGATTTGAAAGAATCCTGAATAACCGTCTAGATAGCAGAAGTGAGAATGCTTAGCCAGTCGTTCAAGCATTTAATCAATGAAAGGTAGGGGGAAATGATCTTTCCGAGTGGCTTTATTTAGTTTTCTATAGTCAATGCACATTCTACTTCCGGTCACAACTCTTTGTGCTATGGATTCGCCATTCTCGTTCTTAACAACTGTAACACCTCCTTTCTTGGGTACTACATGAACGGGGCTAACCCATTGACTATCGGAGATCGGGTATATGATTCTAGCGTTTAGAAGTTTCTTTACCTCATCCTTGACTACGGTACTTAGGATTCGGTTGATCCTTCTCTGGTGCTCTCTAGAGGTTTTACAGTCTTCCTCCAGCATAATACGATGCATACAGATCGAAGGACTTATTCCTCTTAGATCGGCGATGTTATATCCTAACGCTGTTGGATATTTTCTTAGGACATCTAGTAATTTCTCAGTTTCCATTTGTCCTAAGTCAGCGTTGACTATTACTGGTCTTTTCAGTTCAGTGTCTAGGAATTCGTATCTTAGGTTCTTTGGTAGTGTTTTTAGTTCCAAGTCAGGTTTCTTTGGGCATGGCATATGGTTGGGTGTAAGTGTTAAGCATTCGCTTAGACTTTCGTTTTGGTATGGTTCATGCCAATTATTATCTTCAAAGATTGGAGGGATTTGGATTTTCATTATTTCAGAGTACGTGGTTTCTTCCATCTCCATCTCTATCACGCATTCGTCTATGACATCAAGCAGATAGCAGGTGTCGTCTATAGCTGGCGCTTGTAAGAATTGGGTTAAGATGAATTCAACCTTTTCCTTTCTAACTTCGAATGTCAGCTTACCTCTCTTTACGTCTATTATGGCTCCTGCGGTAGCCAAGAATGGCCTTCCTAAAATGATAGGTGTACTGGCATCTTCTTTAATGTCCATGATTATGAAACCGGTAGGAATGTAAAATTGTCATACACGTACTGGGACATTCTCTAGTATACCGACAGGATATTTGATTGAGCGGTCAGCTAATTGAACAAACATCTTTATCGGTCTTAATTCTCCCATACTGAGCCTTCTACAAATGGTTAAGGGAATTACACTAATGCTGGCTCCTAGATCGCATAGAGCTTTGTCTATGACAAATTTTCCAATGACACAGGGTATGGAGAAACTACCTGGGTCTTTTAGTTTGGGAGGCATGTTATTCTGGATTATGGCGCTACACTCGGCAGTAACTGTAACTGTTTCGTGATCCTTAATCTTTTTCTTATTGGATAGGATTTCCTTAAGAAATTTGGCATAGAAGGGCATTTGTGTGATGGCTTCTGTAAAGGGTATCGTAATGTTTAATTGCTTCAGAAGTTCAACAAATTTCCTAAATTGTTTCACAGTTTTAGAACTTTTGAGTCTTTGAGGATACATAATGGGTGGTTTATAAGGAGGTGGAGGCACATAAGGTTTCTCTTTCTCTTCGGCCTCCTGGGTATTATCTTCTGTCTCCTTTGGTTCATTCACCTGCTCAGTTGAGGTTATATCTGGTTTTTGGTACATGGCAGGGTTTTGGAGTCTTGGATCTACGGGTCCGTCTACTTCTTTTCCATTCCTCAGTATAACGGCATTTGCATGTCCCTTTGGATTAGGTTGCGGATGTCCAGGAAATGTTCCAGCTGGAGCGGCTGTAGATGCTTGATGTTGAGCCACTTGTGAAATCTGTGTTTCAAGCATTTTATTGTGGGTGGCTAAGGCGTCTACTTTATTCGCTAGTTGTTTAAGTTGCTCGCTAGCATGTATGTTTTGGTTCAAGAAGTCCTTGTTTGTTTGAGCTTGGGTAGCTATGAAGCTTTCCATCATCAATTCGAGATTTGACTTCCTAGGAATGTTAGGAGCATTATTAGCTGGCTTTTGATAACCAGGCGGAACAGCTGGTGCTTGGCCAGGTGCATACAAGGCATTGTTATTCTTATTCGAGAAATTAGGGTGGTTTTTCCAACCTAGGTTGTAGGTATTTTAATAGGGATTTCCTTGTGTCTAGTTCACTTGATCGGTTGGGACTCCTGCTAATATTTGACAGTCTTGTGCAGTGTGTCCAGGGTTTCCACATAACTCACAGTTTGGAGTTACAACAGCCATGGTGGCTGCGGGTGGTATGGTCAAGTTATCTAATTTTTGGACAAGGGCATCTACCTTTGCATGAACATGGTCAAGGCTACCGATTTCGTACATTCCACCCTTCGTCTGGGACTTTTCCACTAGATTTCGTTCACTTCCCCATTGGCAATGGTTTTGGGCCATGTTTTCAATGAGTTGATAGGCTTCGGTGTATGGCTTATCCATAAGTGCACCGCCCGCGGTAGCGTCTATTGTAAGTCTTGTGTTATACATAAGCCCATTATAAAATGTGTGAATGATCACCCAGTCTTCTAGACCGTGATATGGACATATCCTCATCATGTCCTTGTATCTCTCCCACGCTTCGTAGAGAGATTCCACATCTTTTTGCCTGAATCCGTTGATTTGAGCTCTCAGCATAGCAATTTTGCTCGGCGGAAAGTATCGGGATAAGAAGACGTTCTTCAGTTCCTCCCATGTTATAACGGAGTTGGAGGGCAAGGATTGCAACCAAGCCCAAGCTCTGTCTCTTAGTGAGAAAGGAAAAAGGCGCAGTCTTATTGCATCTTGAGATACACCATTCGTTTTTACAGTATCTGTGTACTGCACAAACTTGGTCGGGTGTTCATTAGGATCGTCTGTTGGATTTCTAGCAAATTGATGTTGTTGGACGGCTGATAAGAGTGAGGGTTTCATCTTGAAATCGTTTCGATTAATAGCGGGGGCAACAATGTTGTTGTGAGGTTCTTGTTGGGACGGGGTAACGTAGAATTTAAGAGGACGATTCTGGGGTCCTTCTTCAGCCATGTTTGGTTTTTCTTCTCATTTAGGAGGAAAGGAGATATCGGGAATACCGTACTTTTGTTGATATTCGTGTATTCAGCGTCTCACGTATAGGAAACTCTTTAATTCAGGGATTGGTGGTGCTAAGTTATCGCCTTGTGAGCGAGTACTTGGCATACAATCAGGGAAAGAAAGGAGAGAAGATTAGTTTTTGTTTTTACCTTAGTCTATACCGTGCAATGAAATAATCGCACTATTCGACTAAAACAGGTCCCCGGCAACGACGCCAAAAACTTGATGCTTGATCTGGCTATATATAAAATATAGTCTGTCGGGTACTTGACTGCAAGTGCATAGTCCAATCGCTTTAGTTTTAAAACATATTGATCCCACAGGTGTAACACCCTTCTAAATACCCCAAAATATTATAATTAAAATAACAATATATTCATCAGAGTAATTATGCCCCGAAGGGTGTCACACAATCATTCCACAAATTTCATTAAAATATCCTGTCATGCTCATTTATTAATTTCAAAATAAAACTCTTTTGCATAATTCGCAGCGGATACAAAATATCGACATTCAAATCATGTACTACATTGCATGTAAAGTTGATCAACAACTAAATTAAAACATAGTCAAACATCCCCTCCCGATGTTACATCTACCAGAGCATGACCCACTAAGGACGACACTAGACTCCATAGCACTAGCTTCTACTCAACTCATTGCTCGTTACCTGAAAAATAGTTGTAAGGGTGAGTTCCTCAATCAATATAATAAGCATTATAGAACAACATGTAATGCTAAGTGAATAACACATTAATTCACCCTAATCAGACTACGCACCCAGCAACGGCAATATCTATTCAAACATCATACTCAACGGTAACATATAGCATATGTATAATCTCAACCATACTCAACATCAACAACACAACACACAACACACATATAATACTGGAATACATCCATTCATATTATATGCCATACATTCATTATGCAATGAGACTCTATGCATGCGGTACCGACTATGTTGTGAACATATAGTTCAACCTCACCGTCCAAATCCAGGCACGGCTACCAAGCTCACTAGTCCCACTCATTTGAGACATAGTGACTCACTCACTAATTCCTCACCATGGGAATTAGCTACCACCCCAAATGGGCCATGCGATGCACGCTAATCACCTAGCATGCAAACATCAACAACAACAATCACAATGATTTACTCACTAATTCCTCACCATGGGAATTAGCTACCACCGTCAAGGCCACATAAGCATGCTAATCACCTAGCAATGCAACATCAACAACAATTCAAGAATAGACACATGCTCACACTCTAAGCCATAGAATAGTCTATTCACAAATGCATACATTCACAACATCATGTATACCATCATATATCATCAACACAAGCATCTCATATCATACCACATAATCAATCATAGTATTAGTACACTCTACTAATACCTATACTATTCAAAACAACGGGAAATGATCCCTACAACATCATACCTCAGCTAAGTACATCACTCAGCCTAAACAACCAAAAACTGCAAAACAACAGTTCAGAAAAATCACAATTCTGCCCATACGCGTATTGCCTATGCCCGTACGCGTATTGCCCAAACCTGACCAAATCCATACGCGTATTGCCCACTCTCATACGCGTATTGCGCATTTCCTCGCCCAACTCATACGCGTACCACCTGTCTCATATGCGTATGCTACGCGTAACAATCTCCCATTACGCGTACCAACAGAGACCAATTTACGTTCAAATTATCATCTTTTTCACCCATACGCGTAAGGCCTCCTCTATACGCGTACCAGCCATCTCATACGCGTATTGCCTAGTGCCATACGCGTATGACCAGAGCCAGAAATTCCAGATCTGCAATGGCTTTCTCTGCTACGAGATCTATCCAATTCACCCTTCCACAGTCCAAATTTTCACACAAAACACTCATATCATCTAACACGAATCATCCCCTATTCGATTTCACAAATCCTAACATCATTACATATAATTTCTACGAATTCCTTCGATTAAAATCCCAATTTCGTTCATCCAATATTTCACCATTTTCAGCATACATCAATCTAATCAGAGGTAAAACAATGGTTTATTACTACCCAGTACATATCATCCCATAATACCCGTTAATCGATGATAAACCCCCCTTACCTGAGTTTATCCGGCGATTCCGTTAGCCTCAAGCTTTTCCTCTTCCCTTGCTCTGTCTCTTTGCTCTTTCTCTCTTTCAGCCGTTTCTCTGTTCCTTTTCACGTGAAAACCCTTTTTCCAAAAATTGGGACTTTTTATTATTACAACTTATATACTCCAATAATAAAACCCAATAATATTATCCAAATAATAATATTAATAATCCAATAATATTAATCCAATTATTTAATTAAATTAATAATAGACTATTAACTCAATTTAAATAATTATTTCATTTTATTGGGGTGTTACAACAGGGACCTATGGTCAAACTAGTGTTACTAACGTCACTATGTTTAGCTAAGGGAATGATTGGTAGAACTTTGGGGGAAAAATAGTAAATCTAAGGGAAATGTAGTTTTAAGAAGGAATTTATGGAAGGAATCAGTATGCAGCGCATTAATTTTTAGGGATTCGATAAGTCACTGGTGAATAGTTTAAATGGAAAATATCTCTCAGTAGAAAATGTTTATTTAAAAGACTTTATCTCACACTCTCGTGGTTGTTGATTCGGCCTATAACTTTAAGTCAGAATGTATGCTCTCACTGTCCCATTTGAAGTCAAAATTACTTTTTGAAAATAAATAACTTTTAATTGCTTTTAAAGTGCTCTCGCTGTTTTTAAACTCAATGCTTAATTTTTACTATCCAACTCGAGCCTCACGCTCTCGCGATTGTTGGTTCTCACCTTAGTTAATTTCCCACTCTCGTGGCAAAATCGTATTAAATAGCTTTTCACGCTTTTGTGATAAAGTTAGTTAAATTTAGATTAAAAACTTCAGCCTAAAAGGTTATTTGAGAAAAAGGATTTTCACCGGTTATTATTAAATCCCATCAAATTAAGTTGCTACATACCGATACCGGTAGTTTAGCCGGACATATTAAATAAAGCAAACGCAAGGCATAAACAGATCAACATTGCGGCAAACATACTTATAATAATAAATGGGCAATAACAATAATAATTCAATAAAAACCTGGAGATCGAGGTAACAGAGTATAGCGATTCTTGGTGTACTTGAGCAGTCCTCCACAAGTCGGTAGGCTTTGCTTCTTCAATACAAATTACTACTAAAATTAAATAAAGTGTAGTAGTTCCCCAGTGTAGGAAACTACTACTATGGCTAACTGGAAAACTAACTGGAAAAAGGGAAACTCTAAAAAGAATGGCGAATACAATAAGACAACAAAAACAAGGTTGCTGGAAAGAAAAAAATGCTAAAAGCTAGAAAGCTGAAAATTAAATTGCAGAGCGTAAATCTCAAAGTAGGCGTCCCCAATTTTTCCCATTCTGGTCCTTTATATAGTGTCCATTAGGTCTTGGTGGTTGAGAAAATCAAGGGAGACTTGGTTTTGAATGAGGAATCCGTGGGAATAAGTTTGTTGGAGGAGATTTATGCACGTTTGGGTGCCTGTGGCTGACTGTTTCAAAGCGCACTTTGTGGCCGCGTGACGCTCGTCATGGGCCTGTGACGGTCGTCACAGTCTGGGTCGTGACGAGCGTCATGAATCTGTGACGGTCGTCACATCAACAAAATCTGCAAACTCTGCTTTTCTGGTTTTTCTGTGCTTTTTCATGTGTTTCTTCTTCTTTTTCTTCCTTTTCTTCATTTTGCTCTTTAGTGCATGGAGATTCAAATACCTGCAAAAACAACACGAATACTTGCGTAATAATTGGGATATTAATCGAAATGGTGTGATCTTTGAGTGTAAATTAAGGCAATTATCTGATGTGTTTTCGTGTTATGAAGTATTAGTTAGGAATCTAGCCCTATAAACATTTTCCCAATCTTTATTTGATGAGCTAAACCTCCAGGTAAGATTCAAAATCAATGCCTCATTGATTTTCTTTGTTGATATAATACCCAACCCGCATTTCTCCAATGGCTTGCAAACCTTATGTCAAGCAACAATACACATTTTCCGATTTAAGACAACCCCTCTCCAAATAAAATTTTGAAACCATATATCTAACTGAACCAAAACCTTGTTTGTCCACCTATAAATCGGAAATAGTATAGCAACATGCTTTGGAGGATAGAATTTATTAGCTATACTCTTCATATAATAGACAACAACGTTCAATTCCATGAGGCCAACTTAGCCCTAACTTTGTGCGATATCCTTTGGAAGTGGGGAAGTCTCGGTTTCCTTTGAAGCCCGTACACCCTAGGTAAGTGAACGGGGTTTGGCCCTATTGAAACCCTAACCCGTTTTGAATTGTACCAGCTCTCTACACTAATATTTCCCCGATATAAACATACTTTTATCCTTATTGATGATTTTATCGGAAACTTCCCTATAATCATCAAAGATTTCAAGGATGCAATTAATACCTCTTTTATTGGATTTATTGAATAACATTATGTCATCCATGTATAACACATGCATTGGAAGAGCCATCTCCCGCCTGACCCTTAACATTTTGATTTTTACTTGCCGAACAACTATCATCAAAGCACGTCTAAGAACATCTTCTGTTATACAAAATAGCAAAGGAGAAAGAGCATCCCCTTGTCTCACCTATCCTGCTTGAATTCAATAAAATCATGCTGGTTATCATTGATAACAATCGAAATTCTAGCAGAGATTAGGATTTCCTTTATGCAATCTTAAAACATGGCGCTAAACCCAAAGGCTTCCAAATCCTAAATCAAAAACTTTCAGTCCAGGGTATCAAAATCTTTCTTAATATCAATCTTTAAAATTACGTTCCCCCAATTCTTCTTATCAAACACATTCCCTACCTCTGAAGCCAAAATCATGTAGTCCTCAATATGTCGACCTAGGATGAAATACCTCTAGTTTTGTAACATGATTTTTTATGCAATCTCTCTCAACCTTTACTAAGATCTTAATGATTATTTTGAACATATAGTTACCCAACTCAATGGTATGAAGTTAGCCATTTTATCTGCCCCCTTAAATTTTGGTATTAAAATAATAATGTTGATATTAAGTGGAAGCTCCATCTACCCATTTATGAAGAAATATTACACGACAAGGGTAACATCATAACTTCATATGTCTCGATAACCTAGATAAAAAGGACCACTAAAACCATCTGGACCCGGGTTACTGCACCATTCATACGAAACATTGTTTCTCGGATTTCATAATCTGCGGGAATAACTAATCGGGAAAATAACAAGTGTACTACTTTGCCAATGTAGTAATAAGAGGGATGTTTCCCAAAGATCAATATCGAGGATTGCACAACAATATATGAGTAAACAGTCACTCAATTGAACAAAAGTAATAGTTTAGGTTTTGTAAAATTCACTGTAAGGAAAGATAAAACAAATAAATATTTTCACAGATTATAATGATATGCCAAGGATGGTGTGTGAAAATCTCCTGTAATGACCCTTGAGTTTGTATCTCCTTAATAATGAGAATTGTTTCAATTACCGGATCTTAAGATTGTTTCACCCTAAGACCTTGGAGGAAAATCCTTGGTATTCAATCTAACCTCTAAGTCCTTAGGTGATTATGATGAAACCAAGTCATTTTAATTTAACAAGAATAAACCGATAACCATAGGGTATCCCTAGTCCTAGGTGATATCTACTATGGTTTCACTGTATAAAAACCTTAACAAATGCAATCCTGCTAATCATTAACCATACATCAATCTTAATTTTTCTGATAAAGAAGGCATTACGCAAATTACATAGTGAAATTAATAACAAATAACGTATATTAAGGAAAATCTAACATCAAAGTCATTACATGATCAATTCAGGGAAACCCCTTTGGAATTAGGGGGTTTATCGTCTCATAATATTTAAATAAGATATAAGATAAAATTGAGACATTACACAAAGTTCGGAATTTCATTGATCTTCAATCGCATCCGCTCTTGAAGGATCTCCGTTCTTCTTCGCTTTCCATTGCTTCAATCTTGATCGTCTCTAATTTTTTTGATCGTGTAAAAAGTCCCTCTCTCCACATTCAAATCTCCTATAAATAGTTCCTGATCACAATTTTTCTCTAGCAAAAGTCCAAAATGCCCTCCGGGATAAGTTGTGCCAAAAAGTAACACAAAATTGGAAAATCAAGTGTCCAAGCCAACACTGGCCGTGTCAGGCAACACGATAGGCCGTGTTGGGCTTCTATAGCATAATGCTTGACATGCCCCTTCAGGGAGGCTGACACGGGCACCCGTGTCAGCTCCCTATTTTCCTCTTCCCAGTGTCTTCTCCTGACACGACCCGTGTTGGGCAACACGGGTGGCCGTGTCAGGACTATTGTATGACCAATTTTCTTCTTCTAACGGGCCCGGAATGTTCGATTTGCTTGTCTATTCCTCTGGCACTCTTGCTTACACCTGAAACCAATAGAACTACCACAAAGGGATATAAAATGAAGTATAATGATGCATATAACATGTAATCAACAACTGGAAACAACAATGCAAAACATCTAAATTACTAAACAAAACAATAAAATAGGTGGACTAATGTGTTACCGACTTCGTACAAAGGTGCCGAATGAGTGTCAGAAAACACGTAGAATTGGAGACTGATCACGACCCAAAACTTATCTCATTGCTTGTCCTCAAGTGATGCTCGAGACATCAGGACGGTTACCCCAAATTTCGCATCCACAATGCTACTGCGATCTTTCACGATCCCCTGTTCACTTTTCAATCACAATTTTACTCTTTCCCGATTTCCGACTTCAGCCACACATTCACCTTGACACATCTTTTGGCATGTAGCTTTTCACACTCTCACCAAATCTCTCGGGATCAAAGTGTTTGCACTCAAGAAAAATAGAGTATGCAAAGTCAACCCTTAGGTTTGAAATACATATACCTTTATAACAAGAGAGACACAACACGCACTATTCGAGGAATTTTGGGGTTGTAGTGGGGCTAGGGTGTAAGGTGGTGAGTAAAAAAAAAAGGAATACTCGGGGTTCAAGCTCAGATTTCGTGTTGTTACCCTCGTAACTGTTGTTCAATCTAAAATTCGGGGGAATTTCTTTTGGACACCGTTCTTGTTGGGATTCATTGGCTCATATATTTTCTTTTATTTGTCTTTTGAGCATGCTTTTTGCCAACCTTAATATTTCTCGATAAGTGCTTCATGATCTTTTCTTTTTCTTTTTTTCTCTTTGAATTTTCTCATCTTTTTGCACTTATCTACAATTCATCGGTGTCCTCAACATTTTGATGAAACCCCAAACTTAGGCTTTTCCGCAGCTTCGGGGTAAACAACACTTATCTAAGCAAGGTGTGCTAGTGTATGGGATTATGGTTATATATAGTGGTTAAATAACAAACAAAAAGAAATATGGATCAAATTTGGTGAACGAAGGGCAATAATGGTGGGTTGGATGGAAAGGCTCAAGGTTAAAATAAAAACAATACCTCAGTGTGTACAGTGTGTTATGAAATTTCAGTATCTCTAATGCAAACCCAGAGAGACAGAGACATACCTGAACATCTCTCATGATGACAAGTGTTTTGCTTTTTATAGTCCTCACCATGTTTTGTCTAGCTTACAGGCTTCCAAGATATCTCTAAGTGTAATGTAGCTTCGTCTTTGCTTCGGTTACAGAGTATCCCTAAGAAGTCCATTGACAGAGAGTCGCGTCCGATTGTTCGGGTCAATAGCATCAACTTTAGGGGGTTTCCAGCAGAGAAAGTAGAGGGGTGCGTCTTCCATTTAATCGCTCCATGCTTCATCATTCATCCGGCACAGATGTCCTTTATCTGTAACACATAGAGTACCACTCAACTAATTAAAACAAAAATACTAAGAACAAAACAAACAACAAAAACAACAAATGATAAAAAAAAACCCCACACTTGAACTAAACATTGTCCGCAATGTTTAATCCAAGATAGACAGGGACTCACAACGGTTCACTGTGGTGGCAGAAATTGCAACATCGGACGTTGCATCATCGCGTGTATCTCGTCCATCAGAGTCCCTTGACGGGCTTGCTCTATGCCTTGGCGTGTTTTCTTCGCTCGGAGATCCCCAATTTCTGTTTGGATCCACGACCATTGGTCTGACGTCACATATGACGAACCGGCACCTAGGTGCATGGAGTCCTATGGTGGAGCAGCAAATTGCTCCTGATCCTGCATCTCTTCCTGTACTTCTTCCTCTGGTGGGTCACCTGCAGCAAATGTGTCAGCATTGTGCTCTTCCATATCATCTTGGACAGTACTCTCGTATAGCCAATTGGCCGTGTTGGAAATGCTAATTCGTGCAGGGTCAGGAAGAGCCATAATAAACTGACCCGAACTCATTAAGGCATAATAATCAGAAACATGTGAAATCATACCTTGCTGGACCAATGCGTTCATGTCCAGTTTATGCTTACCTGCCACCAGTGTCTCATTAAGTGCAACAGGGTCATATCCGAAATGGTGGGCAATCTGAGTGATGATGCCCTCTATGGAGATTCCCCCTTGGGTTGCTCTCCCCACGCGAACCAGATAATCTGCATCAAATGTTGCAACGCTCACAGCTACCCGATTTTCCATGGCAAACAAAAAGAACAGTTCCCTCTGGGTGGCTACACCTGTGCTATCACCCCTACCAAAAAATGTGAAAGCCAGCACCTTCTAGGCATACCTGAAACAAGGATTTTGAATGCCCGATGCCTTCGCCCCTTTAGCCACATAGTCTGATCGTCCCGTAATGGCCAACCAGAAAGTCTTAGCATCAAAACAGTCTAGTACGGCTCCGGGGACATAAAGGGGTAGGCGAATAATTTCACCCAGCTGCTCCATTGTTAACTCGTGGTCGACATTGTATAACCTGAAAGATATTGTTCCTCCAAAGTACATCGTTGTACCCGTCCAACCTTTTTTCAGCTTGAACTCAATTGTGCTCAAGAATTCTAAAGTGACGCGCTCATAGGTTGGCACTTCACAATGCACAAACTCAAGCATTCCGACGACATGGAACATCCTATCTAATTCTTCAGATAAACCAAATTGAAATAAAGTATCGGAGCAAAGGTACCTTGTCGGAGTAATTTTCCGTTTGACGTGAGATGCGTACCTCCGTTCATGCTCCGGGTTGTCAAATATGATATCATGTGAATTTGGATGAAGGATTGTCCGTTTCCGTGGACGGGATGATTCCACATCTGTTTGCTTCCCTTTGGAAATTCATTTCGGCGACATTTTTGATTCCTGCAACACAATTTATCACAAAAAAAAAAGTATGGAAAACGGAAAAAAAGATTACAGTAGCCTTGTAGAGGATGGCAAGTAGAGCAACTTTTGTGAAGGGTGCCGACAATTTCGACAGAGTAAGGTGCTAAAGTTGGGAGCTTTAAGGTGGTGTGGTTATAGAGGAAGGTTAAGAACAAATGAGGAAGGAGATGGATGATGTGAAAATGAGAGAGAGTGAAAGAAAATCAGATTTTATTGGTAGATTAAGGGTAAAATATGTTTAAATGGTGGAAAATCCGGGTGGGGTCCACAAAAGCACAAAAAGACAAATTTTGAAAAATATGGTCGTTGGGTCTGACACGGGCCGTGTCGGTTGACACGGGTGGCCGTGTCGGTTGACACGGGTGGCCGTGTCAGGCCACTGTAATTTAATGGCGCCTTCAGTAGAGCTGACACGGGCCGTGTCAGCTGGAACGGGGAACCGTGTCATCCTACTGTAAAATTTTTGCTTTTCCCTTGCTTGCCTGACACGGGCCTTGTCAGGTGACACGGGCACCCGTGTCAGGGCCCTGTTTTTCCAAAAAAAACCGATTTTTCCACTATTTTTGGTTATTACCCTATTCTCTGGTATCCGACAATCTTATATCAGTTTAACTTAACCCTTCTCTTATGCACTATGCGATATAACTGTGAACCTACAAATAAACCTATAGACACACCAAACATGGAAATAGTTAGAATAAAACCGCGTGGGTTGCCTCCCACATAGCGTTACGTTTAACGTCGCATGGCTCAACGGTCGTCTCCCTCATCCTTGGAGACAAACATTATCGATCAGACCACTTTCCTGCATCTTATAGTAGTGCTTCAACATTGGTCCGTTTACCTTGAATGTATCCCCATTATTTGGGTTTTTCAGTTCTATAGCTCCATGGAGAAAAACTTTGTGAACAACAAACGGACCCGACCGCCTGGGTTTCAACTTTCCTGGAGGCTTTAATCTGGATTTGAACAAGAGCAATAGTTGTCCTTCAACAAACTCTTTTCTCTGTGGCCCGGTATTGTCAGAAATAGGATATATAGGACCTACGTCCAACAATTTCACCGCCTCTATAGTAGCAGGACATTTTCCTTTAGAATCTACAAACACATCTTTGAGGTTCTTCGGAAGTTGTTTCAACTTCGTTCCTTTCTTTGGCTCTTCACCCTCCTTACTAGAGTGAGGTAGGCATAAATCCTCCCACCGATGTGGTCGAGATCATTTCCACGGGGTTTGTGCATCCAGCAAGGCTAGCACTTAGGGGTCCCCGTTGTACTCTTCTTTATCACTATCGGAATTGGACAAACTCAACACTCTTTCCAAAGGTGACAGTGGTGCATTCAAAGGGCTATCATATGTCGTCACCTGATTCAGAACCTCTATAGTGTGACTGGTACAAATATCATCTTTGTCTTTCATGGTGTTTCGAACATTGATTTTCAATTCCTCATCATAAACCTTCAACGTCATGATTCCTTCTTCTATGTTGATTAAACACCTTCCCGTCTCCAAAAAGGGTCTCCCCAGAATGAGAGGGATCTCTTCATCTTCCAGAATTTCAAGAATTATAAAATCCACCGAGAAAACAAACTTATCAATCTTCACCAGAACATCTTCAACAATGCCTTATGGTTTCTTGACCGAATGATCGGCGAATTGGAGTGTCATCCTAGTATCTTACACAACCCCTATACCAAGCTTCTTGTAAATGGATAACGGCATGAGGCTCACACTAGCTCCCAGATCAATAAGAGCTTTGTTGAACGACCTATCTCCAATAGGATATGGGATGGTGATAGCTCCTCGATCTTCATACACTACAAAATAGCACTACAAGTTTCAGTTGGAATAATTGGGTTGGTGTCAGTGGTACGCCTCTTCGAAATGATATCCTTCATGAACTTGGCATAAGTAGGCATTTGTTCAATTTCCTCCAACAAAGGAATGTTAATCTCCAGCTTATTGAACAACTCTAAGAATTTTTCTTTCTCATGTTGTCCTTTTTTCTTGTTTCTAGTGGGGAAGGGAAGCTTAACAACCGACTTAGGCTCAATGACTGTTTCTTTTACAATAGGTTTTGGTGCTACCACTTCTTCCCTAACAACTTCATTTTCTTTGATCTCAAGGTCCACTTCGATCAATTGGTCTTCCTCTTCATCCACTTACTCGACAACTTCATCCAATTTACCACTTCTTGTTGTCGCATCACTCACATTATGATGCTCTCTAGGATTGGGCACAGTTGCACTAGGTAGAGCACCTTGTGCTTGAGAACTCGATGCTAATTGCTGAGCGATTTGACCCATCTGGACTTCAAGATTTTTATGGATGTTGTGGTGTTTTTCTGATAGTTTTGGGTTTCTTCTTGAAATTGAACATGATGAGCTGCCATTCTTTAAATAGAAAACTCCCAATCAGCTTTCTTAGGGGCATGTTGCTGCTATTGTTATTGATATTGAGTTTGGTACTGACCATGTTGAGGAACGATTCCTTTTTGGTCTTTCCATGAGAAGTTGGGATAATTCTTCCAACCCGGATTGTACGTGTTGGAATAAGGATTATTCTGCTTCAAAAATTTGATTTCCTCCACTTGTTGAGGAGTTGAAAAACAATATACAGTTTGGTGCGGACCATTACAGATTTCACAACAGACAATAGGAGCTGGTTGGACCTATGCCACCTGTCGGGTACCTATATTCATCGCCTTCAGCTTCTTATCAACTTCAGCAACTATAGTATCTTCAATATGAATTTTATTAGTTTTCATCTTTAAATCTATAACCCCTTCTGGTTTGCTTTGACACCTATCGTATAACTCCATGCGCTCATTAGCAGCAATAACTTCAATGATCTTCTTGATATTGGTGGCTGTTGAGAATTTCGTGGAACCACCGACTGCAGTATCAATCTGCTGTTTGGTCTTTATTTTAAGACCATTAACAAACATCTGCATTTGTTCAGTTGCATCCATATTATGAGTTGGGCAGGCTACCAGGACTCTCTTGAATCTCTTGTAGGCGTTTCCCAAAGTTTCCCCGTCCTTCTGCTTAAAATTCAGAATTTCATACCTCTTCCGCAGAAATACCGATGCTGGAAAATACTCATTCAGGAAGGATTTATCCATTTCTTCCCAAGATGTGATGCTACCGGTAGGTAAAGAATAAAGTTATTCTTCAGCTTCTTCCGCTAAGGTAAACGGGAACATTCTTAATTTCTTGGCTTCTTCAGTGTGACCATCAATTTTTAGAGTGTTGCTCATGGTCAGAAATCTCTGCAAATGCTTGTTTGCATCTTCATTCACTTTTCCAGTAAAATGCTTCCTTTCAAGCTGATTAATGGTACTCGGGTGCAGCTAGAAATTAGCCACGTTCACTGGTTGGTTGACAATAGTTAATCTGTCGGTTTGTGCATTTGCAGCTCCGTACTCTCCTAACAGTCTTTCTGGTGGCGGTGGAACATCAGCCATCGTTTCAATCTCTCTATCAGAATTTGAATCGGAACCTGAATGGATGGGAAGTTGTTCTTCGTTTGATTCCAATCTGGCTAATCGAGCTTGTCTGAGTCTTGCCCGCAAGGTTCTCTTGATTTCTGCGTCAAAAGGAAAACCAGCTGAGGTCTTACCTCGCATACAATTACCAGACACAAACTAGTTGATATAATCGAAATAAAATATTCGAAATAACTGAAAATAAATTTTAGTTGCAGAGCAACAAAATTTCATTTGAGATCATTTTAAACTTATATTTGGCAATCCCCGGCAACGGCGCCAAAATATTGATCGGGAAAATAACAAGTGTACTATTTTGCCGATGTAGTAATAAGAGGGATGTTTCCCAAAGAACGATCTCGAGGATTGTGCAGCAATATATGAGTAAACAGTCACTCAATTGAACAAAAGTAATAGTTTAGGTTTTGTAAAATTCACTGTAAGGAAAAATAAAACAAATAAATATTTTCACAGATTATAATGATATGCCAAGGATGGATGGTGTGTGAAAATCTCCTATAATGACTGAAATTCTGGTATCAGATATGAGATGTCGAAGGTAATGTCACGACACTAATATCTGAACAACAAGTGAGGAACAAATTAAATAGCGACACAAGCAATTGTTAACCCAGTTAGGTGCAAACACACCTACGTCTGAGGGCTACCAAGCTAGGAAGGAAATCCACTAAACAAAATTAGTTCAAAGACTCTCAGTAAACAACTTCAAGTTACAGTCTTTTCACCTAATCTCTACCCGTGTGAATTCTATCTAAGAACTCTTAGATATGAGACCCTACTCACTCCCCCTCAATCACAGCAGTGATACTAGAACAAATACTACAAAGAAAGAAGACACACTTCAAGGACACATACTTGATCTTGCTTAAAAGCTTCAATCAAGTAGACAAATACACTCGTACTTCAAAGTTTAGAGTGGACAAATTACAACATAAAACTTAGTCAATTCATACATCAACAAGATGAATGAACGACTCGCAATTCACAAGCTCACACAAGACTAAAACCCTAAAACTCTCTTACTTCATCGTTAGTTTCTTGTGTATCCAAAACAGGTTTTACATGGCCTTTAAATATAAGCTTTTTGAATGGGCCTGAGCTGCATGAAACCCTAATTCTATTTTAATTGCGTATCTCCTAAGAAACAACAGCTAATCATTCCTTTTTGGAAAAAAGAACATTCTGGTTTTAAATAGAATTACTCCTTGAATAGCGCATGCAATCTCCGTATAAGCACAAAAATATTTGCATGAAAAACGCAACAACAAAACACATAACATTCAGACTGAATATTTTGTACGCACATGTCTTAACATCGGGTCTGACATCTTGGCTAACTCATGTACAACCATATTTAAACAACCTGTAGGAAGCTGATATCACATGTCAAGACAACACACATGACATCTTGTGATAACACTAAGTTTTACCAAAATTGATGCCAACACATAGAACCAACAAACTCCCCCTTTGGTAAATTTTTGGCTAAAACATACATCAGATCATACGTTCACAAGAAATTAATTAAAGTATCATTTCAGCAGCAGAAGTAAACATACACACATTACTAGCAAAAATAGCAACTAGTAAACACACGTGCGCTTGTGCTCAGAACACACCCCTCCCGCTTGAGCTAGTCAACACCAAGCATCAACCTACTTCACACATACAAAACACAGAGAGTTCTCCCCCTATGCCACATAACTACACACCAGACAGTTCTCCTTCTTTGTATCAGTCAAACATCATCTAGCTATAGCTAATTTTGTATCAGTCAAACATCATCTAGCTATAGCTACTTCTCCCCCTTTTTATCCAAAAGAGACCAAAGACACCAAATAAATGTCTATTTAGTCATTAAGCGAAATGTCAAAAGTTAAAGGGTTAGAAAACCAAGTACATAATCAGTTGTAAGCAAGCTGAGATACGAACCAACAAAATAGCAAAACAGAATTGCCAAAATCAAGAAAATCCATCACATTAATAAAAACCATCACATCAATAGCGACCAAAGTCAAAGGAGTTAATCAGTAAAGCTTGAGCTTGCAGCTTCATCAGCACCAGAAACAAAATTGCCACTTCTCTCATCGTTGTTTGCAGACCTCTCACTAGATGCGTGGGCTTCAGCTTTCTTAGCATGTTCAATATTTTCACCTTCAGCCTGCTCCAAGCTTGCAATCAAGGCTTCCAACGATTGTTTCCTAGTTGTTGCTACCCTTATCCCTTCACCCAGGTCTTTGCAAGTCTCCTTAAGCTCATCAATTATTCCAACTTTTGAGGCTGGCATTTTCATGGCAGATGTCATGACAATGTCCTCGACATGACTGCCTTCAAATAATTTATAGTGCACAGACAAAGCAGGTTTTCTTCTACTAGGTAAGTCATCAGAGCACAGAATACCAGGGTGTTAATTCAGGATAATCCCACAGATCATAGAGGGAAAGGCAATAGGCAGCTTAACTGCATTAGTAGATGCATGCTTGATGATTTGTTCAAACATAATTCTACCATAGTCAAAATTCACTTTGGTTCCAATAGCAAAAATGAATCTTCCAAGGGTATTAGCAATGGTGGAAATATGGTTGGTAGGGACCCAATTTGCAGCTCCTATTTTATGCAATATAGCATGCTTGACAGTCAACTTCCCAACAGGAAGATGCTTTTTAATAGGCCAACCTTTCACCTGCCTAGCTGTAATCTCCCTACAGACCTCATTGTTTGTAGCTTCCAATTCACATGCACCCTTAATTTTTCTTCCTAGAAAATTATTAATAACAGTGGGAGACAATGTGATACATTTACCCCTCACAAACACCTTGCAAAATTCCTTGTTGTTCTTATCAGCAATATCCTCAGGAATGTTGACAATGAATTCCTTAACTAAACCCTCATAGCATTGAGAGAACCCAGCCACAGTCTTCAACAACCCAACATCCTTTATCAGGTCCATGACCTCTTTGACATCAGCAACATCTTTTCCCAACTCCCTTTCCACAACCACCCTTCTTTAAATCACAAATTTCCACTTGGAAGCTCCATCCTCCAGATGGAAAGAGATATTATCCAAAGGAACTGTAGGAAATTTAACAGGAGCTTTCGTAGCAGTGGTTTTCTTCACAGGCGAGATGTCAGGGACATCTTCCTCAACATCCTCTTCAGACTCATAATCTTCTCTGACCTTCCTCTTCTTCACTTCAACCTTGCTCCAAGATTTGGAGGGACCAATACCAGCAGTCTTCTTAGCTTTTCTAGCTGACATAAGTTCAGCCATAGATCTTCCTTTTCGAGTCTTCACGCGTTTATCCACACTTGGCTTTAAGTGATGAAGTAAGCTATCCTCTTGATCATCAGACCTATCATCCTCGAGGTCAATCACATCGTTTGCATCATCATGCTTCTCAAAGTGGGAAGCATTGACAGTTTTAGATGCCACAGATTTTCCTTTTTCAGACACGGTTTGCCCTAGAGAGCACAACCCTTATGCAACCATGTCCTTCTCAGAACTGGAGGAATCGTCATCCTTCTCACTATGTTGTTCAACCTCAGGAGAGGGGTACATTTTAGACAGGGGAGTAGAGACTTCCTTCATAGAATGTCCTTCATTAAGGATTCTAGTGACAAGGTTTCTTATAACACGGTCATTGTGGTGTATATCTTCCTTAGAATTAGTGGCAGGAGTTGAGCTAGAAGGAATACTAGAGATGTTACCTTGATTGGGGCATGCCGAAGCTGATGCATCCACGGGTTGTTTCAAATCAATGGCCTCGCAGGGAATAACAGAGAGAGGAACAACGTCCAAAATCTCATCTTCGGGAATGTCCATGGGAGGAGCGCTAACCTTTTGAGTAGACTTAGTATTTTTTGAAGCAGGAGTATATTGATGTTGTGACATTTTGGAGTTTTTCTAGAAAAAGTGCAGTTTCCCTAGCAGAGGTGTGTGAAGAAGGAGCAGGAAGATGGAAGAGTTGGAGTAGGTAGTGAGGTTATGGGGGTAGCGTGTGAAGACGTAATAGATGGTATTTCCAAAACTAGGTGATGATTTACCATAACGAGGACACTTTACTTTAGCCACATAGACACTAATTTGATTACTTTTTCCACTCCATATTAATTGCTACAAGTCTTCATAAATAAAAATCCCTAATTTTCCTCTCAAGACTTCAAACTGATTTGCATCCAAGGCCTTTGTAAAAATATCAGCTAACTGTATCTCAGTAGCAACATGCTCTAAGGCTACAATCTTATCCTCCACGAGTTCTCTAATAAAATGGTGACGGATATCAATATGTTTAGTCCTGTTGTGCTGAATAGGATTCTTTGAAATGTTTATGGCACTCAGGTTGTCACAGTACAATGTTATGACATCTTGTGAGACATTGTATTCAATCAGCATTTGTTTCATCCATACCAGTTGGGAACAACTACTTCCAGCTGCTATGTATTCAGCTTCAACAGTAGACAAAGAGACATAATTTTGCTTCTTACTAAACCATGATATTAAATTGTTCCCCAAGAATAAGCATCCTTTTGATGTGCTTTTCCTATCATCAGCACTTCCAGCCCAATCAGTATCACAATATCCAGATAGCACAGATTTAGATCCATGAGTGTATAGCATCCCATAGTCACAAGTGCCATTGACATATTTCAGGATTCTTTTCACTTGGTTTATATGGCTCACCTTTGGTTCAGCTTGATATCTAGCACAAACACCTACAACAAAAGTAATGTCAGGTCTGTTTGCTGTAAGATATAGAAAACTCCCTATCATGCTTCTATAGAGACTTTGATCCACACTGACACCACTTTCATCTTTAGACAATTTCAGATGAGTAGGAGCTGGTGTCCTCTTGTGGCTTGCATTCTCCATGCCAAACTTCTTAACAATATTCTTGGCATATTTACTTTGAGATAGAAAGATAGAATCTTCCATCTGCTTGACTTGCAGGCCAAGAAAATAGGTTAGTTCTCCAACAAGGCTCATTTCAAATTCAGACTGCATTTGCTCAACAAAATGTTGAACCGTCTTACTTGACATCCCACCAAACACAATATGATCCACATAGATCTGAGCCATCATGAGCTTTCCTCCTTCATCTTTGACAAATAAAGTCTTATCAATGCCTCCCTTTCTGTATCCATTGTCAATGAGAAACACTGTAAGTCTCTCATACCAAGCTCTAGGAGCTTGTTTCAACCCATAGAGAGCTTTCCTCCACTTATACACATGCTTTGGAAGATTTGGGTTTGTGAATCCCTTAGGTTGTTCAACATATACTTGCTCATTCAAGTAGTCATTTAAGAAGGCACTTTTCACATCCATTTGGAACAGTTTAAACTTCAGAATACATGCTACTCTCAGCAACAATCTAATGGACTCTAGGCGAGCTACAGGGGAAAATGTTTCATCAAAGTCAACTCCTTCAACTTGAGTGTATCCTTGTGCTACCAATCTTGCTTTATTTTTAGTAACCACACCTTTTTCATCAGATTTATTCTTGTAAACCCACTTTGTTCCAATAACATTTATTCCTTCAGGTCTTGGAACCAATTCCCATACTTCATTTCTCTTGAATTGGCCTAACTCTTCCTGCATGGTATTGATCCAGAATTCATCAGTTAAGGCTTCTTTAACATTCTTAGGCTCCATCTTGGACATAAAACAGGCATGTGAGATCACTTCCCTTGATCTAGTGGTGACCCCTTTATTTGGGTCTCCTATAATGAGATCTTTAGGATGATCCTTCAGAATTCTGATAGAGGGTCCCTTATTTACTTGATCAGCTTCAGGTTCAGCTTGAGTGGACTCACTCTTACTACTTTTGTCCAGGAGTTCAGCTGGGGCATCATTCAGAAATGTTTCAATATCGTCTGTGACATCAGTCTCTTGATCATCTACAATAACATTGATAGATTCCATCATAACTTTTGTTATGGAATTAAAAACTCTAAATGCTCTGCTGTTTGTTGAGTAGCCTAAAAATATTCCTTCATCATTCTTGGGATCCATTCTCCTTCTTTGTTCACGATCAGCCAGGATATAACATTTACTACCAAACACATGGAAGTATTTGACAGTAGGTCTTCTTCCCTTCCAGACTTCATATAAAGTGGTTGAGGTCCCTTTTCTCAAGGTTACTCTGTTGTGAACATAGCAGGACGTGTTCATAGCTTCGGCCTAGAAGTGGTAAGGCAACTTCTTAGCATGAATCATAGCTCTAGCAGATTCTTGGAGAGTTCTATTTTTCCTTTCCACCACGCCATTTTGCTGAGGGGTAATGGGAGAAGAGAACTCATGACCAATCCCTTCAGATGAACATAATTCAGCAAATTTATTGTTCTCAAATTATTTCCCATGATCACTTCTGATTCTGATAACATGACTTTCTCTTTCTCTTTGAAGTCTTTGGCAAAGGTCTTTGAACACATCTAACACATCAAATGTTTCCCTTATAAAATTCACCCAGGTATATCTGGAGAAGTCGTCCACCACAACATAAGCATACCTTTTCCCACCAAGACTTTCCACCTGCATAGGTCCCATCAAGTCCATGTGGAGAAGTTCCAGCACTCTATATATGGTGTCATGTTTGATATTTTGATGTGACATCTTTGTCTGCTTTCCAATATGACATTCACCACATACTCTTCCTTCTTCAATCTTTAATTTTGGGATTCCTCTGACAGCTTCAATAGATATGATCCTCTTCATTCCTTTAAGATGCAGATGACCCAGTTTTGATTCCATAGTTTCACTTCTTCATCTTTAGCTAGAGCACATATTGATGAATAGCTAGTTTCTTGATAAATCCACATATAGCAGTTGTCCTTAGATCTGACTCCTCTCATGATCACCTCATTTTTTACATTAATAATCAAGCATTCAGTTTTTGTGAAGTTCACATTTAGACCTTGATCACATTTTTGACTGATGCTGATCAGGTTTGCAGTCAATCCCTTAACAAACAAAACATTATCAAGGTTAGGAACTCCAGGGCAGTTCAGCTTTCCAATCCCCTTGATTTCACCCTTTGCTGCATCACCAAAAGTTACATAGCTGGTGACATCAGATTGAAGGTCAACCAACAGGTTTTTGTTTCCAGTCATGTGTCTGGAGCATCCACAGTCAAAGTACCAATCTTCTTTGGCTGAAACTCTGAAGGAAGTGTGAGCTATCAAGTTAGTAGCATCAGCCCTAGGAACCCACTGTTTTCTGTTAGCAGGGGTGTGTTGTTTGGGTCTAGGTTGATGAGTAGGACTAGGATAACCATACAGCCTAAAGCAGAATGGTTTTATGTGACCAAATTTCCCACAGTAATGACATCTCCATCTTTGGTGTTTTCCTTTATATTGTCTTTCCTTGTGATGTTGAGACACCTGATATGACATCTTTGGTTTGCTACCAGTGGGACTACAGTCAGGAGAGGATTCATTGAACCCAATGCCAGTCATGTCTCCTGCCATCTTTCCAGCCTGGAGGATTTTGTCTAAGGTGTCAGATCCACTATTTAACATTCTGACATACTTTGTCATCTCATCCAGTTTAGAATTCAGGAACACAGCTTCAATCTTCAACTTAGATATGGTTTCTAAGTGTCTTGTCCTCCTAGTCTCTAGCTGAGTTATCAGTTTCTTCTGATTCTCCACTTGTTGACACACTTCTTCACTTCTGAAACACAACTTCCTGTAAGAAGTAGCTAATTCATCAATGGTCAATTCATCATCACTGGAGTCTTCATCAGGATCCCATCTCCCAGTCAAGGCAGTCACAAGATTGGCAGATTCTCCTTCTGTTTCACTTTCAGAATTATCATCAGACCAAGTAGCAGCAAGACTCTTCTTCTATTTCTTGAGATAGGTCCCACATTTAGCTCTAATGTGGCCATACCCTTCACATTCATGGCATTGAATTCCTTTGCCCTGTCTGGATTTTTCTTCAGATTTTGTTCTTCTTCCAGCATCATTGAGCCTACTGATGTCAAATGAGTTATTCTTGACATTAGACTTTGACCTCACATCCATCCTCTTCAGGATTTTGTTGAATTATCTTCCAAGTAAAGCTAAATCATTTGCCATATCTTCATCAGTATCCTGACTACTTTCTTCCTTTTTATCTTTAGTGTTTGACACAAAGGCTATGCTTTTGACTTTCTTATCAGACCCATCACTCATTCCCAACTCAAATGTTTGGAGGGATCCAATTAGCTCATCCACTCTCATTTTACAGATATCTTGAGATTCTTCTATGGCTGTCACTTTCATGGCAAATCTCTTGGGAAGTGATCTGAGGATTTTCCTCACAAGCTTTTCATCTGACATCTTCTTACCCAGGGCTCCTGAGGAATTAGCAATTTCAAGGATATTCATATGGAGGTCATGAATACTTTCATCTTCTTTCATCCTCAAATTCTCAAACTTTGTAGTAAGTAGCTGCAATCTAGATATCTTCACTCTAGAGGTACCTTCATGAGTGGTTTTGAGAATATTCCAAGCATCTTTAGCCACCTCACAATTGTTCACCAGTCTGAAGATGTTCTTATCAACCCCGTTGAATATAGCATTCAATGCTTTAGAGTTTCCATGAGCTAGTTCATCCTCCTCCTTGGTCCATTCTTCCTCAGGCTTCTTATCAGTTGTAACTTCTTCATCCTTTGTAGTGAAGGGATGTTCCCAGCCTATTAGAACAACCTTCCAAGCCTTATTATCCAACGATTTCAGGAAGGCTACCATCCGAGGTTTCTAGTAGTCATAGTTAGATCCATCCAGAATTGGTGGTCTGTGCACAGATCCTCCGTCTCTATCCATAGTACCAGAAAGTAACGTCCCAAGATCTCACCCAGAGCCAGAGCAGGATGCCTGATCTGATACCAATTGAAATTCTGGTATCAGCTATGAGATATCAAAGGTAATGTCACGACACTACTATCTGAACAACAAGTGAAATATAAACAAGATAAAAATAGAGTAACAAATTAAACAGCGACACAATCAATTGTTAACCCAGTTCGGTGCAAACACACCTACGTATGGGGGCTACCAAGCTAGGAAGGAAATCCACTAAACAGAATTAGTTTAAAGACTCTCAGTAAACAACTTCAAGTTACAGTCTTTTCACCTAATCTCTACCCGTGTGACTTCTATCTAAGAACTCTTAGATATGAGACCCTACTCACTCCCCCTCAATCACAGCAGTGATACTAGAACAAATACTACAAAGAAAGAAGACACACTTCAAGGACACATACTTGATCTTGCTAAAAAGCTTCAATCAAGTAGACAAATACAATCGTACTTCAAAGCTTAGAGTGGACAAATTACAACACAAAACTCAGTCCATTTCATACATCAACAAGATGAATGAATGACTCACAATTCACAAGCTCACACAAGACTAAAACCCTAAAACTCTCTTACTTCATCATTAGTTTCTTGTGTATCCAAAACAGGTTTTACATGGCCTTTAAATATAAGCTTTTTGAATGGGCCTGGGCTGCATGAAACCCTAATTCTATTTTAATTGCGTATCTCCTAAGAAACAGCAGCTAATCATTCCTTTTTGGGAAAAAGAAAATTTTGGTTTTAAATAGAATTACTCCTTGAATAGCGCATGCAATAACCACATAAGCATACAAAGATTTGCATGAAAAGCGCAACAACAAAACACATAACATTCAGACTGGATGTTCTGTACGCACATGTCTTAACATCAGGTCTGACATCTTGGCTAACTCCTGCACAGCCATATTTAAACAACCTGCAGGAAGCTGATATCACATGTCAAGACAACACGCGTGACATCTTGTGATAACACTAAGTTTTACCAAAATAGATGCCAACACATAGAACCAACAATGACCCTTGAGTGTATATCTCCTTAATAATGAGAATTGTTTCAATTACCGGATCTTAAGATTATTTCCCCCTAAGACCTCAGAGGGAAACCTTTGGTATTCAATCTAACCTCTAAGTCCTTAGGTGATTATGATGAAACCAAGTCATTTTAATTTAACAAGAATAAACCGGTAACCATAGGGTATCCCTAGTGCTAGGTGACATCTATTATGGTTTCATTGTATGAAAACCTTAACAATTGCAGTCCTGCTAATCATTAACCATACATCAATCTTAATTTTTTTGATAAAGAAGGCATTATGCAAATTACACAGTGAAAATGATGACAAATAACGTATCTTAAGGAAAATCTAACATCAGAGTCATTAC
This sequence comes from Lathyrus oleraceus, assembly GCF_024323335.1. NCBI lineage: Eukaryota > Viridiplantae > Streptophyta > Magnoliopsida > Fabales > Fabaceae > Lathyrus > Lathyrus oleraceus. Next base: position 350,810,157 of record NC_066584.1, on the reverse strand, counting down.
ATGATCAATTCAGGGACACCCCCTAGCATTGGGGGGTTTAGCCTCTCATATAATTCAAATAAGATACAAGATAAAATTGAGACATTACAAAAAGTTCGGAATTTCATTGATCTTCGATCACGTCCGCTCTTGAAGGATCTCCGTTCTTCTTTGCTTTCCACTGCTTCAATCTTGATCGTGTCTAATTTTTTTGATCGTGTAAAAAGTCCATCTCTCCATATTCAAATCTCCTGTAAATAGTTCCCGATGACAATTTTTCTCTAGCAAAAGTCCAAAATGCCCTTCGGGATAAGCCGTGCCAAAAATAGCACAAAATTGGAAAATCAAGTGTCCAAGCCAACACTAGCCGTGTCAGGCAACACGACAGGCAGTGTTGGGCTTATGGAGCACAATGCTTGACATGCCCCTTCAGGGAGGCTGACACGGCCTGTGTCAGCTGACACGGGCACCCGTGTCAGCTCCCTGTTTTCCTCTTCCTAGTGTCTTCTCCTGATACGGCCCATGCTGGGCAACACGGGTGGCCGTGTCAGGACTACTGTATGTCCAATTTTCTTCTTCCGACGGGCCCGAAACATCCGATTTGCTTGTCTATCCCTCCGGTACTCTTTCTTACACCTAAAACCAATAGAACTACTAGAAAAGGACATAAAATGGAGTATAATGATGCATATAACATGTAATCAAAAACTGGAAACAACAATGCAAAACATCTAAATTACTAAACAAAACAATAAAATAGGTGGACTAATGTGTTACCGACTTTGTACAAAGGTGCCGAATGAGTGTCAGGAAACACGTGGAATTGGAGACTGATCAATAACACAGTGATATCACTGTCCTTGGTAGTAAAGAGCTTTGGAATTGAATCTCGAATAATACCAGACGTTGAACAAGTACTTTGTGTCACAAAAATTCAATTAAAATAGTTAAGAATCCTCTGCCCAATTTGGTCATTTTCCATATAAACCTTCTCATTAGACCTTAAAATCTCAATTTTCTTATTGATAGACTTTATTTTGGAGATTATATGGAAATAGGTCGTATTTTTGTCCCCCTATTCAAAATTCTTAAGTCCCACCTTCTCCCTCTAAAAGTTTTTCTGAATATTAAACGCCACATTCAGGTTGATTTGAGCTTGTATATTATGATTAAAAAGACCTACATCAAACTTTGTGTTATCCATGAGATTTTGGATAAGACAAGCCTTTTCCCTAGATATGACCAACGAATGATCTACATTATTAAATTTTGTTCTACTCTAGTTTTGAAGAACTCCTTAAAACCTACACTAGTACAAAATATGCATTTCGTAACATCTTATTACCCTTAACTTTAAATCAACCGAAGTAATAACCCTTATTTAGGCTCCTTAATTAATTAATTTATTTAATAAAACACTTTTCACCACGGTCAGTCTATCAACCGTGGTGAGTGATTAAGGATTACACGCTTCAAATCCCAACACCAATCATTTTCTTGTTTTTCGTTACAAAAAAAAGGCGTCTCCCTTTAATTTGTATATTTATATTAAAATTAAAACACATTTGACCTCAATCGTTTCTACCAATCGATGTGGCATTCATTTTTTCAATCTCAGTGGGTTTGGTTTTCACAAACTCATAGAGTTTAATTTTCACAATATCACAATTTATTTTTTACATATACAATTTTTACACTCTCATATACGCTTTGTGTGCAATATCTCCATTCATTTTTCCTATACCTTAAAATTTTTGGTATTAAATATCAATGTTAAGATTCAAACATATCGTTTATTTGATAAAGTGAATCTTGACATTAATATTTAAATCAAGTTTTTCAATATATTGTATTAACTTTTAAAGAATAGAATATGCATGTTGAAAGCAGAATGAGTTAGGTTTAATAAATTTTTGAATGATGCGGTTGTTCATTTTTATAGAAAAATCCCTAAATAATTTTACCATGGTTGTTTAGGGAAAACTTGGTAATATGTATAATATATCACTACAATTATTTTTGTCAGCTGTGGTGAAAAGTGTTTCTAAAAAATTAAAACTTAACATATTTTAGTTTATTTCCTTCATAACACAAGTCCCCTAGCAAAAGAATAGAAGAAAGTAATAACAGAGAGAAATCAAACCATATCTTTTCAGGTTCGAATCAAGGAGTGGAGAGATGAAACTTCAAGAAGCATACACGAAAATCATTTCTCTGTCTCTTCCTCTTCTCCACAGTTACGATACGTTATCTATTACATAATCATTCATGTTGAGTTTTAGGTTTTATTTATTTATTAAGATATTTATAGATTTTGTGTTGTTGAGAATGTTATATATTGTTGTTGTAGTTGTTTCATTCTTATTGTGTTGTTGTATTAAGATTGTTAAGGTGTTGTTGATAATGTTGTTATATTGTTGTATTATGGTATATATTCTTTTTCCATATTGTTGAAAATTGATTAGTAAGTTGTTGTATTGAGAATGTTGTTGTTGTGTTGTGGTAATGTTGTCTTGTTGTCTTGTTAAATAATTTTATATACTTTTTATATAAATTTTAGAATGTATTATGGATCGTAGTTGGATGAAAGCTGATAGATTAGATCATGTGCATGAGAACGGAGCTCTTGGATTCCTTGATTACACATAATAAAATATTCCTGACAATAATTGAATCTTTTATTGTCCTAGTGTTAAAGGTGGGAATATTAAAAAAAATCAAATAAATAAAATTCCACCACCTATGTTGTGATGGATTTTGTCAAAATCATACAATATGGATGTGACATGGTGAAGTAGATAAAAAAATTATGATATCACAAAGATATGAAGTTAATGTAAATATGGATGACTGACTAGAAGATATGATTCGTGATATTGGAGAATCTTCTTTGAGGAAAACTCATATTTATGATGCTTTATGCATGCGCCGTTATATAAGGGGTGCACAAGTTTACATGATTGTCTGTGATGTTAAACTTATTTAATCTGAAGACAAAAAATGGGTGGACGGATAAAAGTTTCAAATAAATGTTTGAGTTGCTGAAACAAATTCTACAAAAATATAATAATTTGTCAGAACGTAGTTATGAGGCCAAGAAGATATTGTGTCTAATGGATTTAGAGTATACCAAAATACATGCATGCCGTAATGATTGCATATTATAGAGGAAAGAGTATGAATAATTGAATCAATGTACGAATTATGGTGAGTCACGCTACAAGGTGAAGGACAACAATGGTTATGACAATGACTATGATAGCGAAAAGAGTCCTTCTGCCAAAGTGTTATGGCACATGCTAATAATTCCAATGTTCAAGAGGTTGTTTGATAATATGAGTGACATTAAGAATATTAGATGGCTTATAAATGAAAGAAAATATGATAGAAAAAACTTCCATATAACTGACTCTTTACAATGGAAGAAAATTGTGCCCTTATTTTCGGATTTTGACCATGAGATAAGAAACCTTAGGCTTGGACTTGACATCGATAGAATGAACCCCTTTGATAATCTGAGTACTAACCATACTTTGTGGCCCATTCTTCTCACAATTTATAACTTGTATCCTTAGTTGTGCATGAAACTTAAATATGTAATGTTATTTATGATGATTCCGAGGCCAAAACAACCTGGAAACGAAATAGATGTTTATATAAGTCTATTAATTGAAGATTTAAGAGTTTTATGGGAGGAAGACATATGTATTCAGGTGAAAAGTTTAAGATGTGTGGCATGTTATTTTTCATAATCAAAGACTTTCTCGCATATGGTAATTTGGATGGATACAATGTCAAAGGACATAAAGCGTGTACTATATGTGAATCTAATATGTGTTTCCACCTACTTCAGTATGGAAAAAATACCATTTACCTTGGGCATCAGAAATTTCTAAAACCTAATCATCCATATCGTAGATTGCGGAAGAATTTTAATAGAGCACAAAAGTTTGATATCGCTCTTAAGCCTTTAACCATGGAAGGAGTTTATAAACGACAAGAAAACATTCATGTTGTCTTTGGAAATAATAAAAAAGGGTCCGTTGAGAAAAATATTTGGAAAAGAGGTCGGTTTTCTTTGATCTTCCATATTGGTCTAGCCTCAATGTAAGGCATTGTATTGATGTGAGGCATGTAGAGAAAAATGTGTCTGATAATTTGATTGGAGCACTTCTAAACATTCAAGGTAAAACTAAAGATATTAAGAATTATCGTCTAGATATGGTGGTGATGGGTATACAACAACAGTTGGCTCCAGAAGAATTAGGAAAAAAAGTTTTTGCCTCCGACATGTCACACTCTATCTAAAAAGGAAAAGAAAAGTTTTGCGAGTGTTTGCATGGTATCAAAGTTCCCCAAGGGTACTCATAAAACATTAAGAAACTTATATAAATTAAATATATCTAGTTAATTGACATAAAATATCATGATTGTCATGTCTTGATGCAACAACTTCTACGAGTGGCTATCTGTGGCATCTTAAAAAAATGTAAGGGTAACTATAACAAGATTGTGCTTAATATTTAATGTTATATGAAATAAATTACTTGATTTCAAAAAGTTAAATGAATTGGAAGATGGGGATGCAGTAATCTTGTGTTAATTGGAGATGCATTTCCCTCCATCATTTTTTGACATTATGGTTCACCTATTTGTTTATCTAGTGAGACAAATTAGATTTTTTGATCTAGATTATTTAAGGGGGATGTATCCAATAAAGTGATAAGTGAAGATCTTTATAGGACATACTAAGAACCATCACCAACCAGAAGCTTCAATGGTTGAAAGGTTCATCATAGAAGAAGTTGTTGATTTATATTCAAACTATTTGTCAGAAGTAGAGTCTATTGGAATTCTAAAGTCTCGTCATGATGATAGATAAAAAGGTAGATGTACTCAAGGTTTAAATGTTAACTCAATGGCTCTGGATACAGTTCTTCAAGCATATTTGTATATATTGAATACTGTTGATGAAGTTCAACCTTACTTATCTACTCACAAAATACTTACCAAGGAAAAATATCCTCGAATGAGTGACAAGTGATTCTTGAAATATCTTAACATGAATTTCATAAGTTGGTTTAATGAAATGATTTCTAATGATGGTAGTGCATCCGAGACAACTAAATGGATGTCATGTATGCCTAAATTTAATGTAGTATCTTGGACTTCATACGATATTAGTAAGTTTCCCTTTTATACAAGATCAAAAGATGATTGTATTACAATGCAATATAGCGGGGTTATGGTTGAGGCCAAATCCATGTACTTCTCTAGTTCGAAAAATAAGAATCCTATTATGGAATCTAGAGTGTACTTTGGGGTCATTGAGGATATTTGCGAGATTGATTATTGATCGTGGCTTAGTAAGTCTATGTGAATCGTGACTGCAAGTGCACAGTCCTATCGCGTAGTTTTAAATATTATCGAACCCACAAGGACTAATAATCGAACGTATCATGGTCTAATGTTACTATGTAAATCTAAGGCTGATGATTGTTCTTAAGATTGGAGGGATGAAAAGAAATGATTATAACATAAATAGAATCTTAATATGAGATATAAGGGATATCAGTATATAATACATCAAACTTCGGGGATTCGATAGATCGTTGGTGTAATCTTATTGGTTAAAATCTTCTTCAGTAGAAATTATTTATAGAAAGGACTTAGTCTCACACTCTCATTTTTATTGACTCTGACCATACTCCTAAACCAGAATGCTTGGCTCTCGCGGACTCATTTTGAATTTAAAAGTAATTTTTGAATATAAATAAAGTCTAATTAATCCTAAAGTGCTCTCGATGTGTTTAGGATAAACGCCTAGTTTCAGCTATCTGGTTAAAATCACAAACTCTCGTTCTTGTTGACCGTAACCTTAGTTTGTTTTGTACTCTCATACGAAAAACAGTTTGATTAAATTAAGAAACTAAAATCGGAAAAATAAGTTTTATAAAAACTAACACCAATTATTTATTGAATCTCGTCGTTTCGACGGTCTTTACATATTGATACCTAACGGTTTAGCCGGACATGGATCCGGTAACAGACATGGTATTCGGGAAATTAAACATGCAATAAGGCCTAAATAAATTAAATAGTAATCAAAATAAAACATGGATTACAATTTAAGAACTGGACCTGAATCTTGAATCTTCGATTAAAATAATTCCAGCAGGCTTGGCAATGAATAATCCTTACAACCGAATCCCAAATGCGTAAAAAATAATAAACCGTAATAATCCCCGATGTGGAGAAACTATCACTTTTACAATGGTAAGAAACTGTCTAGAAAACTAAAAGAAAAATAGTGCTGAAAATAATTAAGCGTAAACTGAAAACTGGAAGAAGAGAGATATTCGTGCGAGTCTGAGAGGTCTTTTTTATATCCTTTCCATATTCCTCATTTGTTGCAAAAGTAGTGGAAATCGTGGCTAAAAAAGTGGAGGAAAAATAGGAAGACTAGGTTGTGGCGGTTGCCACAACCCTAGCTTCATGATGAGTGGCGAACGCCACTCTTGTAGCAACCGTTTTCCACTTCTCAAGGGTTGGTGACGGGGGCCACCTCCCTCTTGGCCCAATGTGGCGTGCGCCACACTCTTTGGATAATGGGCGCCACAGGCCCATTTGCTTTAGTGACCTATTATCCCTTTGGAAACCTCATTTTCTTCTCTTTTCATGCCTTTTTCTTTTCTTTTTGCTATTTTCCATTTTTCTTGTGGTAAACCTTTTAATCGATAAATGCCTACAGTAAACATAAAATACTGCATAATAATAAGTGTTAATCGAGTAAAAAGCAATGCATATGAAGCCAAAAATACGATACATTTTTCGCGTTATCAAACTCCCCCATACTTAAACCTTTGCTTGTCCTCAAGCAAATGCCGCGTACATAAAAGTTTTGTAAAATATTTGCAGCATATATTATCAAGACTCGTAGAAAAGACAGTTGCATTTGAATACTCATTCTAGTCTATAAACTTTACTTTGGTTCAAAATTGTATTAACAAGTACTCACTTACACACTAAGGGTACCGTTAGAACACATAGTCGCAATGTTGCAACCATAAGTCTCCCTCCTATACAAACCAATCTGAATCATGTTGTCATGCCTAAGCCTACCTTACTAAACCTTCTTTTTATCCTTTTTCATTCTGGGGCAATCACATTAAGCCCGTTATCCTTTCACATTCATAGCAAGATAGTCTGTTAGTGACTATAATCTCATCATTATTTATTTCTTTCTTTTTCCCACTTTGGCTCAAATAACAATTGAAGATGGTTATACCGTTGGGCTAAATGACTGGGTGAGGATCACCTAACTTAGAGGGAACAACATTTTTCATACATTTTGTAATCTTTTCTTCTTTTAAGCCTGAAATCATACACTTATTTGCATAGACTTCTTGCGTACTATGTGCTTAGGATGGTGCTGACTGCTAGATAAACTACTTAAGGAAATATTAAAGGATATAATTTAAGGCTATGGCATGACAAGTACTTAAATCGATCTTATACTTGGGAGATTTAAGGTGTTAAAACGATACCGATCTTATAAAGTTTTTCCAAATCTCTACAATTCAACCTCAGTTTTATTTATAGTTTAGAATTTTCAAAAGATGCACTGTATCTCTAAGTCTAGATTTTTGCAAAATTTTTGTATGGCTTAAGTAAATAAGAGAATTGGTAAATAACAGAAACCATGCATAAAGACTCGACAACACATTGATATTTAACTTGACTGACACTTTGACAAAAATTGAAATAACCAAAAAAATATAAAATAACAAAAGGAAATAACAATATTTTAAATTTAACTAGAAAGCGGTAAAACTTCCTCTCCCATACTTAAATCTTGCATTGTCCCCAATGCAACGACATAAGATAAGAAAGAAAGGGAGAACCTGGTTATTCTGCTACTGACGCCTTCTGCCACGTGGATGTGGACGTCCACCATTTCCTGGCTGGTGAGGTGGCGTATAGTTCTGGAGATCTTCCACACGCCTTGTCAATGTTGCCATTTCATCGATCAAGCCATACATGTTCTGTTCGGTTCTGAAAGCGTAGTCGTGCTGATCATGCTGTATTTGGAGAAGGATTTGCATCATTTCAGTTTGTTGAGCTCCCATGGTTTAGATCTGTAGGTCTCATTGAGCATCTAATTCTCTATGCCGCAGCAGTTCAGCATAGATCTCATCAAGAGTGGTTGGTGCCACATTTCTTCTTGGTCTTTGACTGGAAGATGTACCTGCAACATTTTCAAATGAAGTGTGTGTGATGTGAGGGTCAGTAGCGAAAGAAATTTGCTCCGAAATGTGATCCTCATCGGTGTCCCCGCCAGCAACTACATTCTCAAGAATATGCGTGGGAACTTGTTTAGGCACCAGATCATTAGTATAACAATAATTATCCGGGTTGCGCACATCTGTGCGATTTGGATTTGGGAGGATAAATTCTTTTAAGACATTATTAGCAATTATTAAATTAAATTTACCGTCACTCATTCGTTTTACTAGTTTCATGCTCCTTGCCATGTCAATGTCAATGGCATGATGCGGGAGCGGGGTTAGCCTGGAGAATTTTTCTTTGAGTCCTAGGACTCTGGCTATGGAGGTTATTAAACCTCCAAAAATAATCGGGCCTCGCTTCAAATTGATAATGTCCTGCATGTGAGATAGCATAAACGGGACGATATTCACCTTTTGTGGAAAAAATGTGGCGAACAAATAAAAGAGTTCTTTTTCGTTCACCTTGTTAGAATTTGCTCGGCCAAAAATGGTGCACGCCAATATTTGGCGGAAATATCCAATAGCCGGGTTTTTAATTAAAGTGGCTCTGTTTCCCTCAAAACTATGGGTGACTGTACCGATTATTGCCCTCTAAAATGGTTGGAAGGCGCGTTGCCAACCCACGTTATCTGGGACCTCACTTACTACGCCATCTCCATGGGGGAAATGTAGAAGGTCCGCTAGTTCGAAAAATGTAAGGGCATATTTGACGTTAAATAAACGAAACTGGATAGTCCCACTGGAGCAGTTTGTGTTGGGTGTGGGACTAAAAATTAATGAGCTCAGGAATTTTAATGTTAGTTGAGCATAAACAGGGTCCTTGAGAGATAAAAAATAATTTAAATTTAACATATCTAGCATATAGTTAACACTATCTTGATATCCTAAGGCATATAAACAGTGTTCATCGACGTACCTTGTTGATTCGATCTTTCTGGCGCTTAGAGACATGTACGTCTCCTCTTGTAATTCGCCCGGCTCGCCGTTTCTGAACACTATTTCGTATTCCCTCATCTGTGCCATAATGGATTTCACACTCTTTATTTAATATAGTGAGAATAGAGCAAGAGAGGAATATGTAAATGAGAGGTGTGATTTGTTAAGGTAGTGTTGGTGGTTTATATAGAGGTGATGGTGGTTGGAAAATTAATAGGTAAATAAATTGCATTTACGGTTTTTTATGTCTTGGTCAAAGAGTGGTTGAAAGTGGTTGAATGGCATTAAGGCAATGTTAAGAATGCAAGGGACAACACTATAAAGTGATTTGAATGGTCAAAATACACAGCCTGCACGTGCAGGCTTGTGTAGTGGCTTGCGCCACTTTTGATGTTGGTGGCGGGCGCCACAACCCTTACATGGGCGCCACAACTGTGTGTGGAAGGCACCACATGCAGTGTGGTTTCCCATGTGTGTGACTTTATTTGCTTTGACCACATAATTTAGTTTACCAATAATATATATTGTATGGGAATAATAAACATGATAGTGGAATGGAATTTTAATCGCAAAATTTACGAGCAAAAGAATCGAGTAAACGGGAAAAGATGAAATAATTTGTCTACTGGAATAAAAATAAATGAAGTAATTAAATAAATCCCAATGTGTAATAGCAAATAACAATAAAATTCTGAACAAGAAAATAAAATTAAACAAAAGTCTGTAAATCAGTAATACTATAATAAATTCGCCATTACATCGACTACTGGTAGGAGGAGTGAACGAGTAGAAGTGCTGGTAAATATGATCCAGGTTCTCTGTCACTACATCCGTAAAGTCGTGGAATTCCACACGGAGGGTGCTCAACTCACCTCTCAGATTGGCGACGTTTGTCTAGACAGCTTCGACGGCAGCAGCCTGATCGGTGAGAGGTGCAACAAGTATAACTGGGGCATGTGATTCAGCATCAGAGAGATAATTGTCATAGTGGTCGTAGATTTGGGGCATCTCTGGAGGAGAAGGTGGTGCATCTGGTGGTCCATCCAAATCATAGAGCCAGTTGTTCCTATCATGTACACTCGTCCTAGGGTCTGGCAGGGTAAACAGATGTACTACTTGGCTGTTAATGAGGAATTCAAACACATCCGGGCCTAGGTTCCTAATGATACCGGTGTTAACACAAAATCGGATGTTCATAGGTCGTATAACCCTGACGAGTGGGTAATGCAGTCCCATTGCTTGCATTATCATGGTCACTAAGCCTCCCACTAAGATTGGTCCATAATCTTCCTATGCTATATGGTACAGATTAGCTATCATGAATGTAGAAGCGTTAACAGGTCGGGCCTATGATGCATATTACATTATAAATAGTTCGTCTTTGGACACAAAGGTTCTGTTCTTTTACTTTCCAAATAGGGTGTGAGCTAGGATCTTATGAAAGTAACGAATGACAGGATTATGGATGTTCTATGATTGCATAAGGTCTGGCTCGGGATGGTTGTTTCCAGTGATGCTACCCCAAAATAGGTCTAATTGATGATCCACAAGTATGTCTTCCTGGGTAATGGTAAAGGTATCAGGGCCATTAGGACATCCTTGGAGTTTAACCATTTCTCTATGGGTGTAGCTGTAGTCTTTATCAAACAACCTAAAGGTGATTAGGCCTTTGTTAAATCCCATACCATGGTTTGGCAGGTACACTAGGGAGCTTAGGAATTCTAAAGTCAACCTACTGATGGAACTAAATTTTCTTTTGATAGCAAAGGTGTCCTAGCCTAGTTGGTTAATTAGGAACATAACATTATCTCTTATACCTAATCTGGTCATGGTGTGTTCATCTGGGTATAAGGTTAGTGTCATTTCTCACTGAAATAGAGTTTCAAAACGTCTCCTTTGAGCTCTGCCTCTGAAGATTATATCCATGTAATCTACTTGTTGCATTGTGATAGTCAGTAGCTAGATAAAATCAAGTAGATAATAACATTAAGTTAGTAATGGTCAATAATACAGAAATGTACCAATTAACTTTATGAGAAATAAATAAAGAAGCAAACAACGAAATGAAAATTAAGCAATAGTAATGATTATAAATTTGTGATGAAATTAATTAGTTAAAGACAGAATGTGGGTTGTCTCCCACCAAGCACTTTGTTTATCGTTGTAAGCTCGACAAAAATAGGATAGGCGCTATTCTTTTGAATGAGCGCGAGACTCTGGAAGCTTAAGATTTGCAATGAAATCATTGTTATCAATGTTGTGGTAATCATTTTTCCTTTTATCTGTATTGCTCCATTCGGAAAGATATTGGTAATTTAGAAGGGACCGGACCACCTAGAACGAAGTTTTCCGGGAAAGAGTCTGAGGCGAGAGTTAAACAGGAGTACTTTGTCGCCTTTGTTAAACTATTTCCTTAATATGCGATTTCGTGCCATTTTTTTGTTCTTTCTTTATAGATTCGGGCATTCTCATACGCATTTAGCCTAAGTTCTTCTAGTTCGTGGATATCTAATATTCTTTTCTCGCTTGTGGCAGTATAATTGAGATTAAGGGTCTTAATGGGACAATATGCTTTATATTCTAATTCTACCAGCAGATGACATGATTTAAACTAGCTTAAAAGGTGTGGTTCCTATTGGGGTCTTATAAGTTGTCCTATATGCCAACAGGGCTTCTGGTAATTTTGAGGACCAATCTTTCCTAGACGTGGCAACTGTCTTTTCTAAGATTTATTTAATTTCTCGATTTGAGACTTCTACTTGCCCACTCGTCTGTGGGTGGTAGGGTGTTGCTACGCGGTGCCGGACTCCATATTTCAGTAATAGCTTTTCAAAAATCTTTGAAATAAAATGGGAGCCACCATCATTGATGACAAGTATCGACACTCCGAATCTAGGGATGATTATTCGCTTCAAGAGTCTAATTACCACTCGTGTGTCGTTCGTTGGAGAGGCTATGGCCTCAATCCATTTTGATATGTAATCGACCGCAACAAGGATATACTTGTTACCAAAAGATGGGAAAGGTCCCATAAAATCGATTCCCCAAACATCGAAGACTTCTACTTCCAAAATTCCTTTAAGAGGCATCTCGTCGCATCTAGATACGTTTCCAGTGCATTGACACCGGTCACAATTTGTGATCGGGATGTGGACGTCTTTCCACAGAGTAGGCCAAAAGAGGCCAACTTGCAAGATCTTAGCGCAAGTCTTCGAGGTGCTTGCATGTCCTCCATAAGGAGAAGAGTGACATTGGGAAATTACTTTTTCTACCTTATGTTCTGGGACACATCGACGGAAAATGCCGTCGGCGCCTCTCTTGAAAAGTAGAGGCTCATCCCAGTAGTAGTGTTTAAGATCATGGAAGAATTTTTTCTTTTGTTGGTAGGTCAAGTCTGGCGGAAGCACCCTAGCTGCTAAGTAGTTGACGAAGTCAGCATACCATGGTAGTGTGGTTTGGGTGTTGATTGCTTCCACTACTTCATTTGTTTTGGTATCCTTATGGACTATGAGTCTTTCATACGGAAAGTCATCGTTTATAGGCACTCGTTCAGGTTCAATACCTTTCATTCTTGACAAGTGATCGGCCACGACGTTTTCAGTGCCCATTTTATCCTTGATTTCTAGGTCAAACTCTTGTAATAGTAAGATCCACCTTAGGAGTCTTGATTTGGCGTCTTTTTTGTTTAACAGGTACCTAATTGCAGCATGATCGGTATAGATGATTATCTTTGCTCCTACTAGGTAGGAACGGAATTTATCCAGAGCGAACACTACGGCTAAAAGTTCCTTTTCTATGGTGGCATAGTTCATCTGTGCGGGGTCTAGGGTTCTACCTGCATAGTATATTGCATGAAGTTTCTTGTCCCTTCTTTGTCCTAAGATTGCGCCTACAGCATAGTCACTAGCGTCACACATGATTTCAAAAGGTAATCTCCATTCTGGTGGTTGTATGATAGGTGCGGTAATAAGAGCTGTTTGCAGTTGTTCAAACGCCGCTAGGCATTTGTCGTCAAAGATGAATTCAACGTCTTTCATCAATAAGCCAGTCAGTGATTTGGTGATTTTTTAGAAATCTTTAATGAATCGCCGGTAGAAACCGGCGTGTCCTAAGAAGCTTCGTATTTCTCTTACGGTTTTAGGAGGCTGGAGGTTTTCTATAACTTCTATTTTGGCCTTGTTGACTTCAATCGCCTTGTTGGATACTATGTGTCTGAGCACGATTCCTTGTCGGACCATGAAATGGCATTTATCCAAGTTTAGCACTAGGTTCACTTTTACGCATCTTTCGAGGATGAATCCTCGGTCAAACTTTTCACTTTTCCTTGATTTCCATGGCCACTTATCAATTCATCTCTCATATCCATCACCTTTTCTTCTTTTTCTTCTACGAGGTAGTCTATCCTCCTGAACTTGTGGTGGTGGTTCTGGCTCTATCCCGAGAGCTAGCTTTTCAAGTTTAGGTTCAATTTTTTCATCCACCACCTCAAAGTCTAATTTTCCCCTTTTAATACTAATGAGTTCCCTAGTTTCAAGGTCTTCTAATTTTCTCTTCTTATTCAGGATTTCAAATAAATGTGCATTGGTGTGGATATTTTCCGATAGCTCCTCATAGCTTTCGGATTTGGGGTCTACCTTAACTTCTACAGACCTTTGCGAGAAAGGAATCAGTGATTTATAGGGAGGAGGAACAACACATAGTTCTTTCTTTTCTACCTCTTTGACAACCTCCCTCTCGGGTGGTATCGGTGGTTCTTTCTCAATCTCCACTCTTTCCTCACCTGAACCCTCCTCATTATCACTCTCCTTAGGATTTTCGGTAAATTTTTCACTGGTGATTGTTACAACATCCGCATGTTTCTATGGGAATGGTCTTAGAGATGTCTGCGCAAGCAGGGAGGTTTGAGTCTCCAATGCCTCGTTGTGAGTGACGAGGGACTCGACCACAGTATTCAGTTGCGTAAGGGTTTCATTGGTATAGAGACTTTGTTTTCTAGATTCTTCATTCTGAAGAGTTTGTGTAGCCACAAAGCGTTCCATCATAGATTCTATCCTAGAGTGAGTTTACGTCTCAATGGAATCCTTCATTAATATTTCCAGGTTGGATTTATAGGAATCTGGCGATTCCTCAAAATACTAGGAGTGATAATCGTAGATAAAATTTGGGTGATACATAGTAATAGAGAAAAAAGTGCCTTAGTCTATACTGGGCAACACTGGAGTTACGATATCGACTAAATTAGTCCCCGGCAACGGCGCCAAAAACTTGATCGCCACTTAGTAATTCTATGTGAATCGTGACTACAAGTGCACAGTCCTATCGCGTAATTTTAAAGATTATCGAACCCACAAGGACTAATAATTGAACGTATCGTGGTCTAATGTTACTATGTAAATCTAAGGCAGGTGATTATTCTTAAGATTGGAGGGATGAAGAGAAATAACTATAACATAAATAAAATATTAATATGAGATATAGGGGATATCGGTATGTAATAAATCAAACTTCGGGGATACGATAGATAGTTCGTGTAATCTTATTGGTTAAAATATTCTTCAGTAGAAATTATTTATAGGAAGGATTTAGTCTCACACTCTCGTTTTTATTGACTCTGACCATACTCCTAAACCAGAATACTTGGCTCTCGCGGTCTCATTGTGAATTTAAAAGTAATTTTTGAATATAAATAAAGTCTAATTAATCCTAAAGCGCTCTCGCTGTGTTTAGGATTAATGCCTAGATTCAACTATCTAGTTAAAATCTCAAACTCTCGTTCTTGTTGACCGTAACCTTAGTTTATTTTGTACTCTCGTACGAATAACAATTTGATTAAATTAAGAAACTAAAACCGGAAAAATAAGTTTTATAAAAACTAACACCAATTATTTATTGAATCACGTCGTTTCGACGGTCTTTACATACCGATACCTAAGGGTTTAGCCGGACATGGATCCGGTAACAGACATGGTATTCGGGAAATTAAACATGCAATAAGGCATAAATAAATAAAGCAGTAATTAAAATAAAACTTGGATTGCAATTTAAGAACTGGAACTGATTCTTGAATCTTCGATTAAAATAATTCTGGCAGGCTTGGCAATGAATAATCATTACAATTGAATCCCAAATGCGTAAAAAATAATAAACCGTAATAGTCCCTGATGTGGAGAAACTATCACTTTTACAATGGTAAGAAACTGCCTAGAAAACTAAAAGTAAAATAGTGCTGAAAATAATTAAGCGTAAACTGAAAACTGGAAGAAGAGAGATATCCGTGCGAGTCTGAGAGGTCTTTTTTATATCCTTTCCATATTCCTCATTTGTAGCAAAAGTAGTGGAAATCATTGCTAAAAAAGTGGAGGAAAAATAGAAAGACTAGGTTGTGGCGGTTGCCACAACCCTAACTTCATGATGAATGGCGAACGCCACTCTTGTAGCAACCGTTTTCCACTTCTCAAGGTTTGGTGGCGGGCGCCACCTCCCTCTTGGCTCAATGTGGCGGGCGCCACACTCTTTGGATAATGGGCGCCACAAGCGCATTTGCTTTGGTGGTCCATTATCCCTTTGAAAACCTCATTTTCTTCTCTTTTCTTGCCTTTTTCTTTGCTTTTTACTATTTTCCACTTTTCTTGTGGTAAACCTTTTAATCAATAAATACCTGCAATAAACATAAAATATTATGTAATAATAAGTGTTAATCGAGTAAAAAGCAATGCATATGGAGCCAAAAATACGATACGTTTTCGCGTTATCAATTATGTTTTATTCAAAGTGTCTTTATTTAAATACAAGTGGGTTGGGTTTAACATTGGTGTACAAACTAATGAGTTAAGATTCACATGGGTTGACTTTGACAAGACAACTTAATGAGTGAATCATTCATCATGGCATGCCAAGAAAAGTAAGTGTTTTATGTCACCGGCCCTCTAATAAAAGATGGTCAATTATTCTCCAATGAAAACCGATTCTCTGTAGTGATGAAAATCATGATATAAATTTTGATATTACAGGGACTCCTCCTTACGCAACACATGTGCCTACTTCATATGAAAAAGTTGATACAGATAATGTGCATGTTATTCTTTATGATCATGAAGAAGACATATTGGAAAATTCAAAAGTAAATATTTTTATTGTTTATTCATAATTTATTGTATGTTATAACTTATAAATATTACATACTAACAAGTATTATTATTTGAAATTATGAGTGTTTAGAGACATGACACCAAAAGACGTCCTCAGTCACATTGTGGATCTTGATTCCTTCAAAATAATGAATGCATCACACAATATTTTTGTATGTTGATTGGTTTATTATTTGATTTAATGATTTCTAAATTGTATCTTGTTTTGGTTTCATTTTGGTTTTGATCTAATGCAATTTTTAGTTCTTAATAGTTATCAATTTGTTTTTGACTCAAAAATGTAGTGTTGCTGTTTCTGGTCAGTATTTAATTCAAAAAAATAAAAGTTAAAAAATAATAATTCTGTAAAATAAAATAAAAAATATATTAAAAAAACAAAATATTTAACCATGTTTGGTTATGGAAACTGTAGTTATATGTAGTGCGCTATCCGGTTTAATAAATTCCAAAATGGCGTTGATGAGTGTCGATTCAATGACCCTTCAAGTTTTCACTACGGTTGTTTATTCCAACCATAGTGATATGTAGCACACTTTCCAATTTATTACCACAACCAATACCCAGTGGTGGTAAGTATCTTAGTTACTATCATACTCTACATTACCACGAACCTTCAATAGTGGTTAAATGTCTATTTCAACCATTGCAAAATGTATATTTTGTAGTAGTGCTATTAAAATTAGACACGATTCTTCACAAAGGATTTTCCTTTGCATATAGATTCCAATTATGGACAGTTATTATATGACAATCTTCATGAGCAGAGCAAGTTTTGAAGAACTCTAATGAGTAAGGACTAGTCAGAGAACTAATTTCCTGATTAATAATAATCGGATGATGATCAGAACAGTGTCTAACAGAAGTGTAACAACATATGTGATTCCACATGATCAACCACCTATAATTGCAAATAGCTATATTTAATCTAAGAGAAAAAAATGCAATCCCAACTCTACCAATGTTCCAAGTAAATTGAACTCCTTATATATTCAAGTGTATAAGTTGATAGGCATTAGTCCAAAGTAGTAAATCCTCGCAAGACCAAATATTATGAAGCCTACCCCTTCTTGTCATGCACTTCCAAAACTACATTAAAGTCTCCCACAAACATCCAGGGATCAAATAATGGTCATGTAGTCTGTCTAGACTAGCCTAAAGGTATCTTCTTCTTCTGTAGTCTCTATTTGTATACATAGTTGTCAAGTACAGAGTCAAATTATTTTGTTGAATCTCCAATGTCATACATGGAGTTTGTATTTTCCTTTTATTTAAATTAGTGGTTTACATATAGATTTGAAGATTCTTTATTATTCTTATGTGATTTTGTTACATTTGAGTGTCACATTGTTATATTTGTTATCTTAGTGCAATATCATTTGGTTTCTTTTTCCATTTTAATGTGATTCATATTTTTAGATCAATTGTGATCTTTTACAAATTAAATCAACCACTTCACATCAACGTTATGAATATGAAGGTATGAAGATTTCTATCACTTTAGTGTTATCATATTTGGAGATGTACTGGTGTGAGTACATTAGATATTACTCTTCTTGTGTTATGGGTGATCGGTAAAATAACAAGTGTACTATTTGCACTGATGTAGTAATAAAATGGGAGTTATCCCGAGTATCGATCTCGAGGACTGCGTATTAAGTACAAATCTTTACAATAATTCCATTGAACAAAAGATCAAAAGGGGTTTGTTGATTGTTTTCAAAATGATAAGAACGAGAATAAATTACACAAAGCGTATAAAAATCTGTTAATCGATAAAAGAAAGCATGCTAGGGAAAGATGTATGAATTGCTTTGTACTACACTACTTCCACATTATACGATATCTACGTTGTAATTATTCAAAACCGATTCTCAAGAATTATTTTCTCTAATTCCTTAGCCGAAAATCATTAACAATCAATTTCAATCCTAATGCCTTAGCTATTCAAAATGACGTTAAGAAATACGCAATTGAACAAGAATTAACGACTACTATGGTTTGATCCTTATTCCTAAGCGATTATACCAAAGTATTATTATACAACAAGCGATAAGGTGGTTTGTCTGACCTAAACCTTAACCATAGATCGAAATTCTATTTGTCCGATAAAATAAAGCATTGAGAACTTTGTATAATAATTTGAATTAAGAACAACGTTGATGATCATAAAAGCATAGAAATATTGTTCATACATTAGCAATTCAGGGACACCCCTTAGCATTTGGGGGTTTAGCTTCTCATAGTATTCAAAGAAAGAAAATTACAAAATAGAGACATTACAATTCTTTGGTGATGAAGGTTGATCTTCAATCTCTTCCGATCTTGAAAATCTCTTCTTCTCCAAACACCTTGAAAGCTCTCTTCTCGTTTCTGTCCCTTCTTCCTATGATCCCAAAAAGTCCATTTTCTCTTTACCAATAGTAGACTAAATAGTTCCAAATCATCTAAAAGAATTGTGAAATACCAAGATTGCCCTCCGGACTTACAAAGGGATTTGAACAATAAAAATCAGCAAAAGGGGAGAATTGGCCAACACGGGCCGTGTCAGCTGACACGGGCGCCCGTGTTGGCTCTCTGTTACCCTGTTTCCTTTAGCCTTTGCTGACACAGGCCGTGTCAACTAACATGGACACCCATGTCAGCCCCCTGTTTTTTGCTTCCTTGTTCTCCACTCCTGCACAAGCTGACACGAGCCGTGTCAACTGACACGGGCACCCGTGTCAGCACCCTGTTTTTGCCATTTTTCGCTTTGCAAACTATTTTTGACTCCTGTTCTTACCTTACGCATCTTTCGGGCTTACTGTTGGACCTGGAAACCAAATAGAACTACCACGGAAACACATAAAATGCGACAAAAAGAGATGAATCACTAATAAACATACAACAAGAAGGAAATTATGAAATGCGATAAAACTTAGGAAATCAACTAAAAGAACGAACAAAGTGTTACCGATTCTTGAAGATTCATGCTGGATGGATGATGAAAACTAAGTGCAAATGGTGACCGATCAATGGGGGCACAAGAGAGTTTTAGTGGATGATATGTGAAAATGAATAAATATTATCTAGTCACATAACTAGGTATTTATAGGTGTAGTTGTCTCAAAGAGAAGCCAACCGAGAGACTAGTTCTAATTCCTATTAATTTGGCTACAAACCTTTGGGCTTTTACTCAATAATAAAATGAATGGGGGTGATTCAGCCTTTTTATGTAAGATATGTAGTTAGCTTTTATGACTATGAATACTTTAGTTACTGACAAAGAGAGTTTCATTAGACTTACTTAAAATGTGGCTTGACATATTCTTCTATGGGATACATCATAGAGGAAATAGGGAAAGGTTTAACATGTCTTCATTGCATGATCTTTCCCCTTCTTATGTATACTTATGTGTGTCATTTACGAGTTGAAGAGTTGAAGGGCCGAACACTTTGACCTTCAATGGTCTTGTTTTATGATAGTCGAGTCCAATCCAAGATATCTAGCCCATAGTCCCTCAAGCATAAGGCTTGTAAGTATGAAGTGGTTAAGCAAGAACATTCTAGTCCACAGTTCCTCAAACACAAGGAGTGCAAGGGCAAAATGGTTAAGTAAAAGGGGTGTGTTTAATGGTAGTGCCAACCGACCTTTCAATTAGTGTATAAATGTGGGTTTGAATCTTAGTTTTGGAATTCTAAATGGTGTTAATGGTGATGGCGTTCAAATTACCAGTTAAAATTCAGGACTAAAGATAGAATTAATGTAGTGAAATGATTAAAACTGCCTCAGGAAGGGCCAACCATTCTAATTGTTCATTCACTTTCATGCTTGTAATCAGGGACCTCAATCCTTTATCACAACAATGATGAATATACCTCTATTAATGTCTACTCGATCTAGGAGGCTAATTTTTTTATAAATACATGAACTTCAATCTTCTCCCTTCTTTCTCTAACAACCATTATTTCTTATATTATCTCATGAACCCAATATTTCCCCCAAGTGAATCTTCATAACAGGTATTTAGATTTGCTTATCTTATATCCTTTTCCTTATAATGCCTAGGTGATGGTGTTCATTAGAGAGTGTGACAAGAACATAAGTTTGTTAGAAATAAAAACGCATGAGGAGAGATGTAGGATGTGTAATCATTGTTTGTAGAATTGAGGCAACATAATAGAGAGGTCGATTAGAAACTTGTTTAGTTATGGATGTCTGGGAGTTACAAAAGTATTTTAGCCGCTTTGATTGTGGCAAGAACAATGACAGGTGTGATCGTGGACGGTGGCCTTAACCCCCGACACAACTTGCTTTAGTGGAAAAGTCGAAAGCATTGACTCAGATTTTAGTAGTGAGACTAGGGTTGATTTATTATGCTTGGGCTTATATAAATATAGCATGTGAGATGAATATGAAGTTTTTTTCAAGCCCTATACTGAGGGTTAGAAGGCTTGTCTAATGATTATGCGAGGAGCGAGAAATGAACATTTCTACATGTATACATTAGTCGTCACTGAAATGTGAGTAAGAATTCCTTTTAGCATTTTTCAAGTCGACGTCCTCAAGGTTGTTAATGTAGCCCATTCTCACATAAGCTCTCTTTACAATAAGGAGTTACATACTATGTACTCATCAAACTACAAAAATTGGAAAAATAAGTTTGTACAAATACATGGTAGACCACATTTCTCAATGGTTATATTTGGGTATTGTAGCAGTAAATTCATGACCATTAAGCTACGGATAAACTTAACGTCAATAAAACCAGAGTCGCCACCGCGCTTTTATTGTTTCTAAAGGAAAAGGGAAAAGTACGAACAAAACCCAAAGATAAGAAGTTTTCAAACCAAAACTAATAAAATGCCAGAGATTATAGGTAAGGGGGTTGGTTACACAGAGGGAAGGTGTTAGCACCCAAAGTGTCCTAGGTACTCCTAGGGATCCCTTTTTTATGTGTGTATGTGTGTTTGATATAAAAGATGTTTTCAATAAATAGAGTGTGGGGATGAGAAAAGAATTCATTAATTACATTTTTTGTGTTTGACAAGACCTTCAGACTTGTGCCTACATACCAATATAAAAATGAGGGATCAAAACCTCATAGTTCGTGGTATCAATTTCAAAATGAGTGGATTGCTTTTAATCAAAATTTAAGTTTAAAAGGGGCACAAAAGGGTCCAAAAGTTTAAATGAGTGTTAGTTCTTTTTATCTTTTGAAATTTTAAGTCAATATGGTTAAGTTCATTTACAAATTTGATTAAAAAAAGAGTTTAAAAATGCAATGGCATAAGGCCAAAGTTTCTAATTTGCAATATAGTCTAAGTTTTGAAATCACAAGCAAAGAAGGTTTCTGAAAAAGAGAAGAGCTTTTGAAATTTAAGAAGTGGGAGAAGATAAAGAGGCTAATCCTAAGCATAAAATTAAAAATTAAGAGTTGAAAGGATCTGACCAATGGAATGCAATCCAACAAACAAGAATGTCATATAGAAAACCCACATTCCCTTTGGACTTTTGAATCAAGGAAACATTCACAAGAAATTAGAAATATGAAGAGCCAAGCATCAAATAAAGATGGCCACATCCAAGCAAGCAGATCCATAGCTAATATTCTTCTTTATCTCCTCATCCATCAGATGACATACTCCTTGATTAGCTCATAATAAGGAATTAGACACAAGTTCAAGGTAACAGTTGCATCAAGACCATGTAGAAAATGAATTCAAGTGGATCCCAATACTTGTATCTGATGAAAGCCCAAATCCCAATAACTTGGTCTTAGAAATGTTGGCATTGGCCAAGTCCTTTTTGCATATGGAATGTTGCCTAATTCTAAATCCAAAAGCTCATATCAAATCCAACAGTCCACACAAACATTTTTTAGGGTTTTTGTTGTTTATTTAGAATTTTAAGATCCTAAGACCACAAACAAAATACACAAACAAATATATACAATCACAATATATGGCTCAAGTGAGCAAAGTGAAAATGACATAAACATAAACAAGTTAAATGATATGTAATATGACAAATGAAATGATAAAAGACTTGAATTTAAATTGCATAAAGTAAATGACATGGAAATAAAAGCAATATTAATAAAAGTTAGTCAAATGTTAGTTGATTAAATGTTAGTGGTGTTTTGCTTTTCAATTGATTAAGTCATTCTTTGGAGAACACTCAACCCTCTATTCACAAGCATGGATCTTTGAACCAAGACATCTTCCAAAGGAAGAAAAAAGGCCAAGTTTCCACACAATACCATGAAAGGGGGGAGACTTACAATCTCACTTACTAGAATGATATGCCTTTAGGGTCAAAATTTAGCTCTATGTTAAGCAATCATAATTGGACTTATGTAGAAGTCACAACTATCTGAGGCCGAGCAAGAGAAATTTTGGTGTTAATGCATGTTAGAGATATGGTATAATGAACCATACTCCTAAAACACACCACACACAAAAAAGAACAAGATGAAAGGATGGACCTATCTCATCCATATTTGTATTGGTTCATCTAACAAAAGGGTATTGATGAACCAATTAGCCTTAGGATATTGAGACTTCATTGGTCAATGGAAAGGATGGGGAAGAATGGGATTGAAGATGAAGAGGGAGTGGAGATGAGAGAAACACAAATTGGCCATGGGAGGAATTTTATCAAATTAAAATAATTCATTCATTTTGGGAGATAAAATGTACATTTCATCAATCCCCTAAATTCAATGATTTTAATTCAACAAAAGTCAAATCAACCTTGACCAATGCCCAAACACATAGTCAAACTTCACAAGTCAATAAAAATGGCTCAACATAATTTCTACACATTTAATCAAATTAAAAATGCATTTAAATTAAACTTAGTTTGGTCAAAACCTAAAACCTCTTCAAAATACCAAATAAATTGCCAAGAGATTTATCCTATGTCAAACAAGGTCAAAGGACCTTGGACAAAAAATTTGATAATTTTTTAAAAGTCAGAAGTATTTTTAAACAATTAAAATATGCACAAAAACAATTAATTCATGAAAAATATCAAAATTAATCCAAAACATAATTGTAATTCAGAAAATGAAAGAGGAAAATATTTAAAGATTTTTGGTGAAAGTCCCATATTTTTTTGGATTAAAAGTGAAATTAATATGAATTAATCAAAATAAAAGGATTAAATGAAAAATCAGAAAATAAAAAGAAATTCAAAAAAACAAGGGCAATCAGATCTCCCTCATTAATTGAGGTGGCATATCTGATGACCAAGCACACACTTCCACCAAACAATGCAGTTAATGCGTGCACACGCATGGTAATCACTTTGGACGCGTGAGATTAGAACATGAGAACCAGATCAGATGGCCTGGATTGATCCAGCGCACCACCGGAGCCCTAGCTCCGATTGTCTTCTCCGGTGATCACCACCGTCTGGTTCAGGCTCAACTCCATGGAAAATGAAAAGTGAATACACTAATTTGAAGGAAAAATGCTCTGGAGCACGAATCTGGCCTCAATTTTCTCCAACTCCAAGTATATAAAAAGATACAGGGATTTGAATTTTGAGGATCGTGAACTGAGTTTCTTCGATTTGACCTCAAAGAAACTCAATCTTCTTGCCTACATTGATAGGACTTCAGTCAACCAAAAATCACAAAGAATGATGAAGAATTGAGGGAGAATCGAAAAGATGAAGTTTTTGAAAATTCACCTTCAATGGAGCTTCAAACTAGCTCAATCTTGATTCCAATTGTGCCTGGCATTGCTTCAGAAGCTTGTTGGAAGCGATTAGGATCAAGAAATGGTCTGGACTCTTGGAGATTTGAAATACGATTTTCAAATGAAAACCTTGAAGATTATCCTTTAATGGTGAGGGTTTGGATTGCAGGTTCAAAGCTTGGGCACGAGGTCCTTAATTCTGAGCAATGAGGGTTGTATTTATAGACAAAGAGATTCATTTCCACACACTTCCAAAAATAGCAAAATTGAGTAATTATCTTTGCATTCTTGTATAGGCGTGTGATAGGCCCATGAAGTGATGTATTCAGGTCCAAAAATGAGTGAGAATCATGCTAAAATCATGTCATGTGGCCATGTAATCGTGTATGAAATGTGGATGTGAAAATCATCCAAATGGTTCCTCACATTGCACCCATGCGCAAGTCCTTTATTCTTTGGCCAAATGAGGTGATCTTGGACTTTTTCCGAAGGTGAGATCAAGGGGAACAACTTTCATGTTGGACACTTTTTCATTTGAAGCTTGGATCATAATGAATTTTGCGATGGAAATTTGGGAAATCAAACATATTTGAAACTTTTCTATGTCCCAAGTCAAATGTTCACTTCTTCCACCTTGAATAACTTTTTCTATGGACTTCAAATGAGAAATGTTCCTTAATCAAAGTTGTATCTCTTATAAACTTATTCAATTTGGTCAAAAATTTGGCCTCATTTGGATTTGTCCTGAAGGAGTTATGCATTTTAGAAGTTGAGGAAAATCACTTGTTCAATGGTATTGACCCAAAATGACCTATAATATTTCCTCTTGGTACATGCATTTGCAAGTTGAATTTTAACTCCATCCAGACATAAAAGTTGAAGTAGACATATTGAATTTGATCATGGAATTTGAATGGATTTTATCTCATAGAAATTGAGCAAGTTATGGTCTTGAGAAGTTGACCTCCAAACTAGGGTTCAGACAAAATGACCTATAATCTTTCACCAAAAAAGATGTCTTTCCAAGAAAAAATAGCTCTTGACCTCAACATGAAAGTTGTTTGGAATGTAATTTTGATTAACTTTGCTCTTGGAATCAGTTTCATATGACAAACAGTGTAGTATATAGGGTCTAGGGAACCCCAGTTTTGACCAATTGACTTTCTATGGTCAACCACCATAAACCATCTTGCTAGCTTGATATTCTATTGACTTTTGGGACTCATGGAGGATAATATATGTGTAAGATGATGTAATATGAAGTACCCCTTGAAATATTTGATCAAATGTTGAAGAAACTTGTTGAAGAAGTCACACATGATACCCAAATGAATTAGGGTTTCCAAGGCAAACAATCTCCAAACTCTTGATGAATTCTTGACCAAAATTACATGTGAATATCATGGGGATCCATATATGATGCCTAAAACCAATGTGTACCATCTCTCAATTGAGCTCCTTGCATTGAGGGTCTCAAACCCTAGATATGATCTTGATGGAACATAGGTGAGCACACACACTACCTACAAAAGAGTTAGACTATCCATTGACATATTTTTGGTATTTTGGTTAATAAATAATGAAAAACAAAGTATGATACAATCAAAAGTGCTTGGTGATCTCTCCCAATGCAAACCCAATGAATGAGGGGTAAAGATGCTACCAAGGTGTGATCCCAATGCCAATGCATATGATGAGATAGCATGAGGGATCTTAGGGTCAAATTTAGGGTCTTACAGCTGCCCCTATTTAAGGACATTCTAGCTGAGGAGGTTAAGGTTAAAATCTTTGTATCGACTCAGTAGAATGGACTTAAATAATAACATATAGAAACTAATTTTGGTCCCTAAGAGACCTCATGATGCATATGATATGAATGTTAAAAGGAATCTCTATGGGGAAAATATTGCCACAAAGGAAAAGAATCCGGGGAGACTGAAAGTCCACAGGAGCATAATGCATTCCATAAGGAAAACTCACTGGGGAGACAGAGACTCTAGGGATGAAAAGTTGTGCGTAGGCCAGGCTACGACTTAAAAAAACTGCTGGAGACACAAGGGGATTCCATGAAAATAAATCAATGGAAGGACTCGGTCGGGAATAAAGAAGAAATCTGCCAGAGAAACGGGTAGATCAGAACAAATCTGAAATACCTGAACCAAACAGGGGATTGGCGACTTCACTGGGGAAATACACACTCAAACTCAACTGGGGAAGAATGAACTTCAACACAGGAGTACCACAAGTATACTATCCACTACCAGCTACTAGGTAGGCAGATAATGTACCCTGACAAAGGGATATATGTTACCAGTTAGAGTAAACATATCAAGGATAGCTTGCTGAGGAAATAAGGTATGTTCGTTACCAGTTACTTGGTAAGAACAACATGTGAGGGAAAATATCAAATAGGATTTACAACTACCGGTTATTGGGCAGAAGACCAAAGAAAGAGAATATTTATCACTGGTTAAAGTGAACATATCAAGGATATACTCAAAGGGGAGAATATCCGTCATCGGTTAGGATGAACATATCAAGGATATACTGTCGGGGAAAAGTAGGAATTATATCTATCAGTTACTGGATAGAATACGAAAGAGAGAATATCCGTCACCGGTTAGGATGAACATATCAAGGGTAGACTCAGAGGGGAAAGTAGGATTTACAACTACTGATTACTGGGCAGAAGTCCGCAAAGAGGAGAAAACCCATCATCGATTAAGATGAACATATCAAGGATTAACTCTCTAGGGAATGAAATAGGAATTACAACTACCTTTTTACTGGGTAGAAAACCAAAAAGGGGGAAAATATTCGTCATCGGTTAAGATGAACATATCAAGGATAAACTCAAAGGGAAGAATATCTGTCATCAATTAAGATGAACATATCAAGGATAGATCACCTGGGGAAACATAAAACGAATCCGCTGGGGAAAAATAAGAGGAAATGGATTACTGTTATCAGGTATTGGGTAAGAGTAAGGTACTCACAAATCTAGAAGAATATTACCAGTTACTGGGTAACAGACTTCCGAGAGACCAAAAGCATCTATCTAGGTAAGAGCTAGAAAGAAATGGTCAAACAAATGACTCTACCCAATGAGGATATATATCAAGTGGAGCGGTTCCATCCAGATAATCAACTGGGGAGGATACTGAAGTAATAATCATCCACGAGGAAATAACTCAGCAGGGAATGAGGAAGGTTAAATCTTTTCTGCTTAAGGGGATGGCACTCTACAATTGAGGGAGGACAGACGCACTAAATTTGTGCGGGGAAAGGATATCACCATAACAGAGGATCGGAAAAATAAGGAATCAAATGCAGTAATAATGCATAGTGAAATATCTGATGTACGAATGTATATGCATATTATAAGGCCCTAATTTTGACCCTAAGATCCCTCATGGCATCATAACATTGCATTTGCATAGCCTCAAGGATCCTAAGCATCTTGGTTCCCTTTCCCTTTGGGTGGGACCTCTTGTGAGTGGTTTGAGATCACCAAGCATGCTTGAATTGTATATTATTGCTTTTCTCATTTTGTTTACTAACCAAAAGCACAAAAATATGTCACTAACATCTTTTGTTTGTAGCTTGAGCAGTCACAAGGTCTAAAAGCTTCTAGGAGACCCTATGTGCATTGATATGGCCAAGAGAAGGTGAAAGCAAGCATGGCAATGGTTCCCAAAGCTCTCATCCATCAAATATGCCTCCCAAGTATCTCAATTCATCATTTTGATCAAAGCAAATCAAAGGGTTTGAGGCTTGTTTCCCAAGGAAACCCTAATTCATATGTTCATCAACTGTGCCTTGCTCATGAAGCAACCTCAACCCATGGTCAAATACAATCAAGGGAAGTTCTTTAATTCATCATTTCATGCATATTTGAACTTATTTGAGTGTCCTAAATCATCAATTCATCAAGATATGAGGTGTGGACTTGAGAAGTTGATCAGTCAATTCATCTAACTATTTTGAAATGCACTGAGACCTAACTTTTTATGTGTTGGTCAAAAGGAGATCACCCCAAGAGAAACAATATTCGTGATAACCATATGAACAACTTTCATGTTCATCCAAAATTGATTTGAAGCTTGGAAGGTCATCATCCATTCCAAGACATTATAGGTCATTTTGACTGAAACCCTAATTTTGGGTCAACTTCCCAAGAACATAACTCATTCATTTTTCATGGTTTTGAGGTGATACTTAATGCATTGGAAATATTATTGTGTCTAATTCAAATGTTATGTTGAGAAAAATTACAAAATCTCAAAATAAATACATGTGATAATGCAAAACATTATAGGTCACTTTGGACCTAATGCATTGAAATGTGAAAAAGTCCAACTTCAAGTGCCCATAACTTCTTCATAAAAAATCCAAATGATACAAACGTTAGGTCCAAATTGATTGCCTTGAAAAGATGTACAACTTTCATGTTGAAGATTTTGTCATTTGAAGCTTGCATCATTGAGACAGGAGGGCTTGAACATTGGCCAATTTTGGAAATTTTACATATGCATGTTTTGCACCCTACACTTCAAGTTCAGTTTTCATAATTTCCAAGGCCCAAATGAAGTTTTTATCAACATGACATTTGTTCCTTATGCAATAAGCTTTCCAACCATTAGTCATAAGGTTGCATTTTGATTTTGGACATGGCATTTTCGAAGGCTTCAATGTAATAGTGCATTTTGTGAAAATCATTTCAATTGCCATGCATGAGCTCATACAGTCCAACTTGCACGTCCATTCCATCTATTTGTGATCTCGGCTTGCCAAACCAAGTGGAATTGGACCCTCCATGCGCCTGTACAGGCCCATGCATGGAGGCCCTCTTCTCCCATGCACACGATTTTGATCATGCTTGTAGCTCCCTTCATCTATAAATACAAGGCCTTGCCTTTATAATTTATCAACCTGAAGGCACCCTACATGCTTTGCAACTGAAATCCCACCCTCACACCAAAGGAACTCTCTCTTTTCTCTCAAATTTTCAGATCTAGAATTCAGTTTCCTCGACTGTTTTCTTAGATCTAAAAGTTCCTAGACCTCTTCACCTTGATCCATAGAGCTTTCTATTTGCAAAAGAACCCAAGGATCTTGACTCAATTGCTCACAATTCAAAGATTTTCCTCAACTGAATCTTGCTTCGAAACAGCTTGTATATGGTTCCATTTGCCTTGTTTTTGTGTGATCTGAAGTCCTCTGCATAGAGGCAATATTATTGTGCTTTCAATTTTTGAAAATCATTGAGTTCACTTGAACACCACAAAACTTCCACCTCTGATTTCTCTCAATCTAGAGATCTAGAGTGGAATTGAGTGGCACAGGAGTGATGTACATCACTCCACCTTTCGTTTGGTACCTGGATCGCGCGTTTTGGTTCACATTTATTTCTTTGTGATTTTTGGACTTCGCCGGAGCTGGCCGGAGAAGACAGTGGCGCTGGCCACCGTCTGGTCTCCAGATTGAATCGTGACCGTGTATTTCCATTTCCAGATTTGATCTAGGCCCTTCAATGTTATGACCAAATTAATGGCTAGGTGTGGTTGCATTGACTGAAGCGTTTGGTAGGCACGCATGTGTGGCCCGTGTGATCTTCCAGCTCATTTAATGAGCTTCATCCAACGCTTCTCCTTTTTTCTTATTTTTAATTCTGATTTTTATTTTTATTTTTATTTCTTTTAATTCCATTTTATTTCTAAAATTCATATCTCTTTCATTATTGGTCCAAAAATTATGGGACCAATTACATTATTTCTCTTTTAATTTCTAGTTTCTAAAAATGATTTTTAATATTTTTTATTTTATCATTTGCTATTTTTTCATAATTTTCTCTTTTCTGGTTATTTTTAATTCATTTTAAATATTTTTTAATATCCAAAAAATACAAAAATATTTTCTCAACCTCTTTGAATGATGATAGATCTATGAAAAATATTCTCATCAATTTATTAATTGATTTGAGATTTATTTGAGATTTTAGTTTCAATTAGGTTATTTTTATGGATTTTTAATTGATTTAAAATAGTTTATGACTTTTAAAAATGCTAAAAAAAATTGTCAAACTTTGTTTGACCTTGTTGAACTTGGGATAATTCACTTGGACTTTTCAAAGTTGATTTGAAGTGAGTTTGAAGTTTGACCTTTCTTTTATTATTTTAATTCAAGTTTTATTTTAAATATTAAAATGCCAAAAATATTTTATTTGTTTCTTGACTTCTAATCTTCATTTTGCTTCTGTTTTCTATTGTTTGACCTTGATCTTCTCTATCTTTGGTCATAGCTTGTTGATTATCTCATTCCATTTCATTTAATGCACTTTAATTCTTCATCTTCTTATTCTCCTTCTTCTTTTTCTTTTTTTGATCAATGAGTTAAAGATTGGTGGTTAGCATTGATTAGGGAAGTTTAATCTTCCTTGATTCAAATCTAATTCATTTTGATCATGGATCAAGTGAATGGCTTTGCATTAAGGATAGATTGCTTCCTAAATCATGCAAAGAACCTAAATCAATACAAGATCATTTCTCATCTTCTTTTTGGCATGGCAAGTTGTTGGAGTTTGATTCACTAATCAAGACCTCTAACTTGTATTGTTGCCTACGTTATTATTGAGCGGCCTCAGATAGTTGTGACTTCTACATAAGTCCAATTACGATTGCTTAACATAGCGCTAAATTTGCCTTATGGCACACTAACTACTAACACTAACCATTAACTATTAACATTTATTTCTTGTACTTTACATTTATGCAATTTACTATTCTTGTACATATTATTCATTTGCTTTTCCCCTTTTGCTCATTTGAGCACATGTTTATGTTAATGCAATTTGCCTTTTGCTCACTTGAGCACATAATTGTGTGTATATTATTGTGCTTGTGTTTTGTTTTGATTGTTGTGGACCAAATGCAAAGAAATGGACAAATGGACTTAGTTTCTAGGACATTCCCTATGCAAATTAGAGTAAAAGGATCTCAATGTTGAAGATGGATTAGAAGGACCAAACCTCTAAACTCACTCTTGTCTATTCTTGATTTGCTTCATAGAACTCTTTGATGTGTGTGCTTTTATGCTAGGGGATCCTATGAGAACTCAAATTGAAGAACCATTGCCATGTTCATCCAAAGTGAAAGATACAAGAGACATTGGGGATCTTCTAAGGAGCTTGTTTGATTATGTTGATTGCTTGAGCTTATTACTTATTTTGCTTGCATATTCCAAAGGATGAGAGCTACTTGGATCATCAATATGATCTCAAGAGAGGAACTCCATTTGTGGTCTTGTTTCTTATCCCTTATCTCTTGTATGTTTAGGACCTTAGCCATTCTTCTTCTTCCCTCCATTCTAACCCAAGCCAAAACTTTTGTGCAAACATTTAACACTTCTTTTCAAACATTAGACACCTAAGCCTTATGCTTTTGATTTTCAAACTTTCTTTTCATAACACTTATTTTGAATTGAACTTCTAAGTCAACTTTGACCATATTTTGTACATACTTTTCATTGGTAAATATAACCCATTTTAATACTTTTTTTGTGGTTTCAATGGCCACTCTCTTAATCAATTTTTTTATAACCTTTAGCTATTAGGTTTGAGTTATCCTTGAGGTAGATGTAATACTCACCTATATCCTTAGTGATGGACAATGAGTCTTCCATGCTTATTATAGGGTTAACCCCTCACTAGCATGTTGAAGCTATCCTCACATGGTGGATTTGTGGTTTTAGGTTGAGTTTTCTCCCTTGGATAACAAAAGACCTTAAGGCTTTTGGACCAATCAATTCACCAACTTGTTTTGAGATTTTTACCCCGAACTACGAGGTTTTGATCCTAATTTTTTTTAAGATGGTACG
Organism: Lathyrus oleraceus; assembly: GCF_024323335.1. Lineage (NCBI taxonomy): Eukaryota > Viridiplantae > Streptophyta > Magnoliopsida > Fabales > Fabaceae > Lathyrus > Lathyrus oleraceus. The sequence goes on along the minus strand of NC_066584.1, from coordinate 350,778,248 downwards.
TAGGCAATGGGTTTATCCATCCAAACACAAAATGTAAATAATTTGTATATTCTCTTCTCATCTCTTCAATCATGTTTGCACAAATAATTTTTCACAAAATACCAACCTTACAACAAATGTGAAAAGGGCTCCCTAGGAGTACCTAGGATGTTTTGGGTGCTTAAAACCTTCCCATTGCATAACCAACCCCCTTACCCCGATCTCTGACATTTTTACTAGTTTTTGATTCGATAAAACTTTTAGGTTTTTGTTCGCTTTCTAACCATTCCTTTGGATAAATAGAAGTGCGGTGGCGACTCGACTTGTATGGTTTACCTTGGATCTAGTCAATATCTCTAATGGTAACGAATACCCCGCTACACATATGTATATATGACTGATGATTATGCTGACAAAACAATCACAAAGGATACAGATGTCACTGATCTGAATCATCGCTACAACACTCGACTAATCTCGACAGGATGGAGGCATCAATTGGAGAAAAGCTAGGGATGAAGATAAACCATCCATCACAAACCACTCAACCCTGATTGGGGAGATAGAAAAGATCTGCTGAGGATCTGAATCATCAACTCTACGGGGAATTTTAGGTCAACACCATGCCACATGGGAGACAACCTCACGGAGGACCAGAAATATTACTCAAGAATCAGTGTTGGCGGGGTTCAGGAGTGAACTCTAACGGCGACCTGAGGGGAATAAAAATCTTGTGCTGAATTATGCAAACCATTGAGAATACACGCCCATAACTCAGCTGGGGAGGCGATTACAAAACCCGGCTCGAGAAACTGAATTGGCATTGGGGAGGAAAAATTGATCAAACCAACTGCTTGGGGAAGACCAATAATGTTCCGCATTTATAAGACTTACCTGTTCTCAGACTGCTGTTGACATTCCTTAAGTGAAAGTCGATTGCTTTTAAAAGTAATTTCTTTTATTATTTTTAAGAAAAATGATTTTTATTTTTATTTATTCAAAAATTTCAAAATTGATATCATAAAGATTCAATTCTATTTAGCTGAAAGATAAATAAGAGTAGAAATAATTGGATAAAAAGCTCAACTTTTTTTAATAGAATGGTAGTCTGTAAATGATAAGACTACATAGATCTTTACAAAAGTTGAAAATGGTAATTTACATGGAGAAGGGATACATTAAATACAATGATCACTAATCCTTCTACCAACTTCAATATCCACTATGCTTTTGGCTTTAGTTGGAAATGATGAATCTGAGTCGACTGACTTGCTCAAGAATGTTCCAAGACTGGAGATCAACCGAGTGCAATTACTTGTCATAGTCCCTAATTTTTGCATAAATTGCCCCGAGGCGGGGTACTCAATCTATCGGTATAACTTTCTGTTTTATGCCTCTATTTTTTGCCTGGATCACCCTTTCGGGTTTTCAGTCCACCGAGGCGCTCATTTTTGTCTAAGCTGCCCTTTCGGGTTCTTAGCAAGTTGTTCTTTTTTTTCTAGGCAAAGTATTTCTTGACTGCATCGGCATTCACAGGACGAGTGAACTCTTCACTATCCATAGTTGTAAGAATCAAAGCACCACCTGAAAAGGCTCTCTTAACAACATATGTGCCTTCATAATTAGGAGTCCATTTTCCCATAGCATCTGGTTTGAATGATAAAATCTTTTTGAGCACAAGGTCACCTTCTCTAAACACACGAGGCTTGACCTTCTTATCAAAAGCTTTCTTCATCTTTGCTGATATAACTGACCATGACACATGGTAATCAACCTTTTCTCTTCAATCAAATTCAGCTGGTCATATCTGGTTTGGCACCATTCAACTTCAGTCAACTTGGCTTCCATCAAAACACGTAATAACGGGATCTCAACCTCTACTGGGAGCACAACTTCCATGCCATAAACAAGTGAGAAAGGGGTTACCCCTGTTGAAGTGCGGATGGATGTACGGTACCCATGCAAAGAAAATGGGAGCACTTCATGCCAATCCTTGTATGTTACAACCATCTTCTGAATGATTTTTTTGATGTTTTTGTTTGCAACTTCAACAACCCCATTCATCTTAGGTCTGTAGGGAGAAGAATTATGGTGTGCAATCTTGAAGTCTTTGCAAAGAGCTTCCACCATATTGTTATTCAAGTTAGATCCATTATAAGTAATGATCTTACTTGGAACACCATAACGACTTATAATCTGATTCTTGATAAACCTCACAACAATTTGCTTGGTTACATTTGCATATGATGCCGCTTCAACCCACTTCGTGAAGTAATCAATAGCCACCAAAATGAAGTGATGTCCGTTCGAAGGTTTAGGCCCAATCATATCAATTTCCCACATGGAGAAGGGCCATGAAGAGGAAATTGCATTCAACAATGTCGAAGGAACATGAATTTTGTCTGCATATATTTGACACTTGTGGCATTTCTTCACAAACTTACAGCAGTCAGATTCCATTGTCAGGCAATAGTAACCTGCTCTCAACATCTTCTTAGCCATAGCATGTCCATTGGAATGAGTACCAAAGGAACCTTTATGGACTTCAGTCATCAATAAGTCTGCTTCGTGTCTATCCACGCATATGAGCAGAACCATATCAAAGTTTCTCTTGTAAAACACATCACCATTCAAGTAGAAGTTACCAGCTAATCTTCTCAAAGTTTTCTTATCTTTCAAAGATTCCCCAGGCGGGTAAATCTGACTTTGGAGAAAACACTTGATATCATAATACCATGGCTTTTCGTCTTTGACTTCTTCAACAACAAACACATGAGCTGGCCTATCAAGACGCATCACAGTCAAATTCGGAACTTCATTCCAGAATTTTACCACAATCATTGAAGCCAACATCGCAAGAGCATCCGTCATCCAGTTTTCATCTCGAGGGATATGATGAAACTCAAACTTTGTAAAGAAAGTTGAAATCCTCCTCGCATAATCTCTATATGGTATCAAATCGGGTTGATTCGTCTCCCATTCGCCTTTGATCTGATTCACAACCAAAGTTAAATCTCCATATACGTCAAGATATTTGATTCTGAGATCAATGGCCTCTTCAAGCCCCATAATGCAACCTTCATACTCTGCCATATTACTTGTACACTTGAAAGTCAATCTAGCTGTAAATGGAAAATGAGTGCCTTGAGGAGTAATAATCACAACCCCAATGATATTACCATATTGATTAACAGCTCCATCAAATACGATGCCCCAACGGGAACCAGGTTATGGCCCTTCTTCAAGCAATGGTTCTTCACAATCTTTCATTTTCAGGTACAAAATCCCTTCATCGGGAAAATTGTATTGTACTGACTAATAATCTTCAATCGGTTGGTCAGCCAAGACACTACCTTTAATTGCCTTTTGAGATCGATATTCGATATCATACTCGGATAACAACATCTGCCAACGGGAAATCCTCCCACTTAAAGCAAGTTTCTCAAAAATGTACTTGATTGGATCCATTTTGGATATCAATCAAGTAGTATGATTCAACATATACTGACGCAGACGCTTAGCAGCCCAAGCCAATGCACAACAAATCTTTTCAAGTATAGAATATTGAGTCTCGCAGTCGGTGAATTTCTTACTGAGGTAGTAAAATACATATTCTTTCTTTCCAGTTTCATCTTGCTGACCAAGGACGCAACCCATACTCTCATAAAGCACAGTCTAATACATGATCAATGGTCTTCCTTCAACAGGTGGAGACAGAATCGGAGGCTCAAGCAGATACTCCTTAATACTGTCAAAAGCTTTTTCTGGAAATCTTCGGTCCAATCATAAGACTGATCTTTCTGAAGAAGCTTGAATATATGCGCACATGTGGAAGTCATATGCGATATAAATCTTGAAATGTAATTCAAGCGGTCGAGAAAACCTCTTACTTGCTTCTCAATTTTGGGCACAGGCATCTCTTGTATTGTGTTGACCTTGGCAGAATCAACTTCAATACCCTTCTGGCTGACAATAAAGCCCAACAAATTACCAGAATAAACACTAAAAGTACACTTATTGGGATTCAAGCGGAGTTTTTACTTCCTGAAACGCTGGAATAACTTCAACAAATGTTCAACATGTTCTTCTTTATCACTTGATTTGGCAATCATATCATCAACATAGACTTCGATCTATTTATGCATCATATCATGAAAAAGAGTGGTCATAGCTCTCTGGTACGTTACGCCAACATTCTTTAAACCAAAAGGAATCACTCTATAACAGAATGTTCCCCAAGGTGTAATGAATGTGTTCTTCCCCATATCTTTTGGTGCCATCTTGATTTGATTATAACTAGAAAATCCATCCATAAACGAAAAGATTTTGAATTTAGTTGTATTGTCTACAAACATATCAATGTGTGGCAGAGGGAAATCATCTTTTGGACTAGCTTTGTTCAAATCTCTATAATCGACGCACGTACAGACTTTTCCATCCTTCTTCGGAACAGGCACAATATTGGCCACCCACTGTGGATACTCGGAAGTAACAAGAAAACTGACATCAATTTGTTTTTGCACTTCCTCTTTGATCTTCACTGCCATATCAGGATGAGTCCTCCTCAACTTCTGCTTGACTGGCGGGCATCCTGGCTTCAACGGAAATCTATGCTCCACAATCTCAGAATCCAAACCAGGCATGTCTTGATAGGACCAAGCAAACACATCTGAATACTCTCGTAGAAGATCAATCAACCCCTTCTTAACCTCTGGACACAGTTGAGACCCAATCTTGACTTCCTTCATATCATCTTCGGAACCCAAGTTGACTAGCTCAATCCGCTCTTTGAACGACTGAATGGATTATTCTTCATGCTCAAGTAGACGAGATAATTCATCTGATACTTCTTCATTAGTCTCTTCCTCAGCCTCAAACACAGGGAAATCAAAGTTTGAAGAGGGAGTAGGATCATTGTATTCAATGGGTTTGGGAACCAACCTGCATAATGATTTGATATTTTGATTTTAGAGAAGTGAATTGTGACCAAATATTATGCAGATGGACAATTATTACTTATTTATTTATGTTTTTTGTGATTACCATTTTCAGAAAGGCGAAAAGTAAAAATAAAACACCATAGATGTGGATGAAATAGAATTGCATTTTATTGATGATAATTGAAAATGCCTAACAATGTTCACTTCTCCCTTAGGCATAGGAGAAAGGTTTTTCCTTAAAATAATGAAAAATAAATTACTTAGATCGATGAACAATAACAGGAATATCGACAGCAACTCAATTGTTGCAAGTCTTGACATGCGTCACAAAGTGGACGCAGTCTCCATCTTCATCACCCTTGATCACAACAGCCGAGTGTTATTCATTACCATGGATGAACCCTCCGCCACGGAAACTCGGTTGCACTTCTTCAGCTTTGACATTAAACGGACCTTGCTGAAATCCCAATTTGGCCCTATTCTTGTTCTCTGCAACTTCTATCATGCGGCCCCACTGATTTGTGTTGCCTGCCTCAATAGCTTTCTGAACATCTTCCAAAGGAAGGAAAAAAGGCAAAGTTTCCACATAATACAATGGAAGGGGGAGACTTACAATCTCACTTACTAGAATGTTATGCCTTTGGGTCAAAATTTAACGCTATGTTAAGCAATCGTAATTGGACTTAGGTAGAAGTCACAACTATCTGAGGTCGGGCAATAGAAATTTTGGTGTTAATGTATGTTAGAGATATGGTATAATGAACCATACTCCTAAAACATACCACGCACAAAAAGAAAATGATTAAAGGATGGATCTAATCTCATTCATACTTGTATTGGTTCATCTAACACAAAGTTATTGATGAACCAATTAGCCTTAAGATATTAAGACTTCATTGGTTAATGAAAGGGATGGGATAAAATGTGATTTAAGATGAAGAGGTAGGGGAGATGAGATAAACACAAATTGGTCATGGAAGGAATTTTATCAAATTAAAATCATTCATTTATTTTGGGAGATGAAATGTACATTTTATCAATCCCCTAAATTCAATGATTTTAATCCAACAAAATTAAAATTAACCTTGACCAAGGCCCAAACACATAGTCAAACTTCACAAGTCAATCAAAATGGCTCAACATAATTTCTACACAATTAATCAATTAAAAATCAAATAAAAATGCATTTAAATTAAATTATGTTTGATCAAAATCCTAAAACCTCTTTAAAACACCAAATAAATGGCCAAGAGATTTATACTAGGTCAAGCAAGGTCAAAGGACCTTAGACAAAAAACTTCATAATTTTTGAAAAGTCAGAAGAATTTTTAAACAATTAAAAATATGCATAAAAATAATTAAATCATGAAAAATATCAAAATTAATCCAAAAAATAAATTTAATTCCGAAAATGGAATAGGAAAATATTAGAAAACTTTTGGTGAAAGTCTCATATTTTTTGGATTAAAAATGAAATTGATATGAATTAATTAAAAATAAGGGATTAAATGAAATAAACAGAAAATCAAAAAAATAAGGGCCATTTGATCTCCCTCATTAATTGAGGTGGAAGATCATATGGCCAGAAGCGCGCGTTCCACATACATATGAGTCAAACACGTTGCAGGCATGGTAATCACAACGAACGCGTGAGATTAAAACGTGAGAACCAAATCAGATGGCATGGATTGTTCCAGTGCACCACCGCAGCCCTAGCTCCGGTCATCTTCTCCGGTGAGCACCACCGGTCTGGTCCAAGCTCAACTCAATGGAAAATGAAAAGTTTATACACTAATTTGAAGGAAAAATGCTCAGGAGCACGAATCTGACCTCAATTTTCTCCAATTCCAAGTATATAAAAAGATACAGGGATTTGGATTTTGAGTATCATGAATTGAGTTGCTTCGATTTGACCTCAAAGCAACTCAATCTTCTTGCCTACATTGATAGGACTTTAGATAACCAAAAATCAACAAGAATGGTGAAGAATTGAAGGAGAATCAAAGAGATGAAAATTCTGAAAATTCACCTTTAATGGAGCTTCAGATTGGCACGGTCTTGCTTTCAATTATGCTTGGCCTTGCTTCAGATGCTTGTTAGAAGTGAAATGGATCAAGGAGAGGTACGTACTCTTGGAGTTTCAATCTCAAAATAGATGGAGAATTGAAACTCGATTTTCAAAGAAAATCTTCAAGCTTATCCTTCAATGGTGAGGGTTTGGGGTTGCAGGTTCAAAGCTTGGGCATGAGGTCCTTAATTATGAATAATGAGGGACTTATTTATAGGGCATGAGATTGATTTCCACACACTTCAATTTTTGGAAAAATTTGAAAATTCCCTTTGCATGCTTGCATGGGCGTGTGATAAGCCCATCAAGTGATGTAATCTGATCCATAATTGAGTGTGAATCATGCTGAAACCATGTTAGAAAGCCATGCAATTGTGTATGAAAAGTGGAAGTGGAAAACATCCAAATGATCCTTCAACTTACACCCATGCGCAAGTCCTTTATACTTTGGTCAAATGAGATGATCTTGACTTTTTGGAAATGTCAGATCAAGGGGAACAACTTTCATGATGAACACTTTTTCATTTGACACTTGGATCATGATGAATTTTGAGGTGGAAGTTTGGGAAATCAAACATATTCGAAAATTTTCTAAGTCTGAAGTCAAATGTTCACTTCTTCCACCTTGAATAACTTTTTCTATGGACTTCAAATGAGAAAAGTGTCTTCATAAAAGTTGTATATATTTAAAACCTATTAAATTTGGTCACCAATTTGACTTAATTTGTATTTGGCATGAAGGATTTATGCATTTTAGAAGTTCAGGAAAATCACTTGTCCAATGGTATTGGCCCAAAATGATCTATAATGTGTCCTCTTGGCACATGCATTTGCAAGTTGAATTTGAACTTCCTCCAAACATAAAATTTGAATTAGACATATTTAAGTTTATCATTCCATTTGAATTGATTTCATATCCTAAAAATTGAGCAAGTTATAGTCTTAGGAAGTTGACCTCCAAACCAGGGTTCAGACAAAATGACCTATAATCTTTCACCATAAAAAATGACTTTACAAGACAAATGAGCTCTTGACTTCAACATGAATTTTTTTTGGAATGTCATTTTGAGTAACTTTTCTCTTAGAATCATTTTCATATGACACAAATTGTAGGAGATAGGGTCTAGGGAACCCCAGTTTTGACGAGTTGACTTTCTCTGGTCAACCACCATGAACCATCTTGCTAGCTTGATATTCTCTTAACTTTTGGGACTCATGGAGGATCATATATGTGTAATATGATGTAATATGAAGCATCCCTTGTAATATCTGATCAATTGTTGAAGAAACTTGTTGAAGAAGTCACAAGATACCTAGATGAATTAGGGTTTCCAAGGCAAACAAACTCCAAACTCTTGATGATTTCTTGATCAAAATAAAATGTGAAGATCATGGGGATCCATATATGATGCTTAGATCCAATGTGAACCATTTCTTGATTGTGCTTCTTGCATTAAGGGTCTCAAACCCTAAATATGAGCTTGATAAAGCATAGGTGAGCATACATACTACCTACAAAAGCAACAAACTATACATTGACATACTTTTGGTATTTTGGTTAGTAAACAAAGAAAAATGAAGTATGATACAATCAAATATGCTTGGTGATCTCTCCCACTACAAACCCAATGAATGAAGGGGTAAGGAGGATGCCAAGGTGTGATCCCAATGCTAATTCATATGATGAGATAGCATGAGGGATCTTAGGGTCAAAATTGGGGTCTTACATCAGGGTCTTTGAACTCCATAAGGATCTTCACATTTGGTACGAAGTAGAGTTCAGCAACACTTTTACCAAACAGGTGATTTCCTCTCAATGTTTTCAACTCCTTGCGCACCTCAAGGAATTGATCCTTCATCTCGTCCATTTTCTCACAAGCATTTGAGCCCTCAGACAACTCATAATGGTAAATGGTGTCCTCAACACGAGGCAAGGTATGACCAACTAGAGGCGGCACAGACATGACCGGGCTAGATGTTGGCATAGAAGCAAACATAGGTGCAAACCCTTCAGGCATGAAATTTGGTGGCATTCCCCACGTGAATCCAGCAGGCATAGATGGACCAGATTGAGTAGCAGCAATAGGAATGGTCGAGGTAGCAACCTCGGAGATGACATTCATTTGGGGAGGAGTTGCGGGAGTTGGTGAAGACTAGTTCTGTGCAGCAAGAAGAGACTCCATCATGGCAGTCAACCGAGAAATCTCATCCTTCAGCTCTTTGTTCTCTTGTTCCAAATGCTCCATAATTCTGGGTTGATTAGAACGGGTGTTGTATCGGTGAGTCAGCTTGGCTGAAGCACAGAAGAATAACCGATAAGGCATTTGGCATAAGAAAACCTGTTATGCAAATGATGCATGAAATGCAATGTTTTTGTTTGTTTTTAATTTCAAGGAACATATTATTTTATTTGAAAATATATAATAACAATTTGATTGACCATAAAAATCTCTTTTATTCATAAAAATTTGGAAGGATTACACTGAGTACGATTTCAGAAACCAAAGTACAAATACAAGAGAAAAGGAAACTAATAATCCTAAGGATCCCCTAACAACGGTGTCCGATGATCTGACTGTAGGCGCGTACTTCCTTTGGATGCGTCGAATCTCGGACTCAAAAGATGTCTTCATCTGAGCCTTCTCAAGGACAAGCTGATCAACAATCTTCTTCCAAGCACCAGAAGACTGAGGCATACTAGAGGAAGGTGGACCCTTTGGCTCTCTCTGTCTCTTCATTTATCGGTCTTCAAGAAGTTCAATAAGCGCGTCTTTGTCCTTTGACTCAAGCTGCAACTCCTCATGCTTTTGGCTCAAAGCATGGAACCGTTCTTCCCACATATCCTTCTCTTGCTTCATCTTGGAGAACGCGTCTTCCAACTCCTCTACATCTTGGTTAGGGATAGTTGATGGCTCAACCACAACCAAAGACATAGGTCTCTCACAAGCATATGACATCTTCAACTCCAAAGCTCTCTTCTTCACCCAAATAGCGTAAGCTTCCAAAGCTACACAGTTGCACGGACCAAGCTCGGATCTTCCTTTCCTATGCACATTATGCCAAGCATGCATCATCTTCTGCTTCAAATGTTGGGGATCTTTACCCTCTTGATAGAAAAGACCTTCTAACTGAGTGTTATTAGGTTTGTATCTCAAGGGGAACCCAAGTTGACGACGAGCCAAAGCAGGGTTGTAGTTGATTCCTCCTTGTGTACCAATCAGAGGCACATTAGAGAATTCACCACAACTATCAATGATATCCAAGCTACTTAATGTAGAATCATAACAAACAATATCACCATTAGTGAGGGACATAAGTCTCTAAGACCACTGTAGACATTGCTTGTTTTCCACAAAAGCAGACGTATGAGGTAAGTGTGAAATAAACCACTTGTACAAGAGAGGAACATAGCACACAATAGTCCCACCACCTTTAGAATTCCTCAAATGCAAAGATACGTACATATCACCCAACAAAGTAGGCACATGATTCTAAATCAAGAAGATTCTAATGGCGTTAACATCAACAAAACCGTTAATGTTAGGGAACAAAGCCAAACCATAGATGAGCAACAGAAAATGGCTTCAAAAGTTTCCACACTATCAGCTTGAGCAAAGACAGTAGCTTTCCCTATGAGAAACTCAGAACTCAACCCAAATATTCCTCCTTTTTCACCCAATGAGCCTCAATCTCAGACTCCTTCAGATGAAAAGCTTCAACTATGATTTAAGATCTGGGAATCTCTTCCAATCCACTAAAAGGTACCTTGTCAGAAACAGGTATTCCCAAGAGATAGGCATACTCCTCTAACGTTGGCACAAGCTGATAATCGGGAAAAATGAAGCAACGGTAGAGAGGATCATAAAACTGAACCAACACACTCAAGAGTCCTTTAACTACATCAGTAGATAACACAGATAGAGGCTTCCCATGACGTTGCTTGAAGTCCAAGATATCTAATACAAAGGATGACAACTTCCTTAGCTCTTTCAAATCGGGACATTTGAAACTGTACTTCTTAGTGTTCCTTCATCCACAATCATACTCTAAAAATATTTGCAAATAAAGCTTCAGTTCCTTGAAGTTATTTTTCGTATGATGAATATTATGATGTGCATGAATGCATGAATGCAACAATCACAAACAAGGGATCACACACAAGGAAAACAAATAAAAGTCAAGGGATGAATCAAGTCATTATCAAGTTCAATCATCCATTTTGGTGAATTGCGGTTTTCACCTTATCAACACCCAAGTTCCATTGATATTGACAAGACTTTATTGGATCAACCAAGAATCAAAGGGTTTGTTGTGAGTCACAAGCATGGAGTCGGGTTAAGAACCATCCCAAAGGAGTGTACTAAGCAAAAAAACCTGTAGATCATGTTCTAAAAAAGTTCCCAAAGTCTTAATTCCATCTATCGCATATTATAGGTTAGGATGACTGACTCATCAACCCGTAATATTCTCAAGAGAAACTCGTTTGAGTGTAGTATCGGGTAACAACTATTATCAAGTCTACACCTGAACAGTCTTCGCACTATGTTCTAAATAGGCCAAGTTGGGTTAAATGCTCTACGGTCCTCAGCTTCTCGGACCCCAAATCAGAGAAAGTAATGTTTAACCACAAATAACTTATGTGACATCAATAGCTCCAAAAGGGTCTCTACTAAGTAGATGGGTCTCAAGCCAACTTGTTAAAGACTACTCCACACAAGTCGAACATGACTATACCATCCTTCTATCTTAATTGCACCCAAGTTCGGTTTAGAACCTATCTCACCACTCAGAGATCACCAAGCACAACAAGCAGATTATATCACACAAAACAAATATACAAACATCAAATATACAATTATATACACATAAAAAATTAGGCTAAACCCACTGAGGACTACTCCCCGGAAGAGTTGCCACTTAATTTCTGTAGCGGTAAATTCATTGTAAAATCCTAATTTTCCATACCTTAAATAATATATATGATTATAATTGAGACTTCAACATCGCTAATTATTACAAACTAAACATTGAAACTAACATCTATAATAATTAATTTATCAACTAATTACTCTTTATTTTATTATTAATATTATTATTCAATTTGAATATCATCGTTTTATTTTACAAACTAAACTTTGAAATTAGTCATTTAAATACTTAATTTTAAGTTAATCAATTATCCATATTATTTTTGTTATTATATTATTTGATGTTATTTGATTTGAATATCACTATTTTACTCTACAAACTAATAGTAAATAAAATAACCTTAAGTTAATAAATGTATTAAATAATTACGCTTATTATTATTATTATTATTATTATTATTATTATTATTATTTTTTATTTTATTATTATTATTATTATTATTATTATTATTATTATTATTATTATCCTTTCATTTTACAAAAGAAATACATTTTATTTTACTATTAATATTCTACATGATCATATGCCATGAAATAGTAGAAAAATCAAACTTTCACACATTTCTCACCAACTATTTTCACAAAGTCATATTAGAACACCTATAAAACTATTCATGCAAGACTTGTAAATATTTGACAAAGACATATTTACTAGCAAGAGTTGAAAAGTTAGAAAGCATGGACAAAAGGAGATAAATTTACATTATGTTAATATCTTACAACTAGTATAAATAGGGGTCTTTCTCACCCCATTTTCATTCATTCATTCACAAATCATCTTTCTTACCTCTTCATTTCCTTCTTTCTCTAGTTTCTTCATATAGAAATATTAGTTTTAGTTGTCGAAGTTTTCACGGTGTCAGTTTGTAGTTTTTAGAGTTATTTTGGGGTCAAAGTTCTTCTAAAGTTTTAAAGGAGTTTGATACGTCAAAGTTCTGCTCAAATCATTTTCATAAGTAACCGATGCTGGGCAAACATCATAGAAAATGCTCGTGGACTTTCAACAACGATCAACAACAAAATGTGGGGGCAAGGTCTCGTATACGTTGGGACGATTAGCGTAAAATAGCTTAATATATATATATATATATATGTGGGTAGTGGTGACCCAAGCCCTACCAACGATAAATAAGTAAGGAGAGCCTATTCTCGAATAATGATTTTCCCAAATCACTAAGCGAGGTTATGCCGATCTTAATTATCTATCATAAGAATGATCTATGACAATTTGAGGTTGTATTGTGCTTACATTGTTTGATTAATTGTCTAATTGTTTATTTTATTTATACTTGAATGATTGTGATTGTTATACTAAGAAAATGATCTATTAAGGAGAGAAATAACAACGTTGATTAGATATTAAGTGTTAGATCCCCAATGAAATAAGGGAAGTTGGATACATTGAGTAGTTGTATTCGGTTGGGTTCTGGCTAAGGATAAGACTTGGTCGACCATGTCCTTTACGGTCCACCTCTCTTACCTGGGAAGTCAACCATACATTTTTCACTGTATAAACTGAACTAGTTATATAGAGATAAGGATCACGCCAAGGAGAAATAGACAAGGCATTTAATGGATTTGGCACTCAACCGAAGTAATTAGATAATAACTATGACCTGAAAGGTTGATACGATATTTCCCAAATATTAACTAAATACTTATGGTTGAGAGTTGCTACAAGATGGTTGAGTGATCATATAGACCTGCATTGAGGAACGTGTAAGTCCACTGCCGTGCGGTATGGGACGTACGAGGTTGATCAGTCGCCTACAATCCCGACGGGGATTAATATTTATGCATGCTAGGCAAGACGAGGGTCTTGGCCTGAATCCTCAGGGACGATCAACTTATAACACCTGGACTCCATGTGAAGTTAGGTGGCATAGCTCTTGGTAATTGGGAGTACGTTGGTGGCATGTGGTCTTGTGATATCTGATCTTGGTAAATGGGATAGGTATCCTTGACAGCGTTTAGTGGCCTGAGTCAGCATATAGTTCAAGGATGAATTAGAATAAATACTTATAGAGTATAGGTAAATATGGGATAAAGATACGCTTGTTCGAATAATTGTGGTTGTCATGTATATATATTACTATTTTACATCCTATTCCCACTTTTAAACTTGTACGTAAATCTTAGCCCTGTATTCTTTTTGTCTTGCATCTTTGGATTGATTTATGACAATCGGGCGACGAGCTAGACCATTTAGGAGGGAAGGCTATGGAGTGACAAATTACGATAATGTCAAGGCTGAAGGTTGCTAGCATTTTGTCAAACACTTACCACATCGTCACTAGTACGTAATATTATATACAGTCAGTATAAGTGTCAGTCATGTTGGACTTAGGAGGTCCTTCTGTTAAGCTTTCTTTTGATTTTCTTCATGTACTTTTACTTTAAGTTTTATCTACGTGGCAAGGCCACTAGTCTTAACGGTGTCAAACTTTATGTAAAACATATTTGAAGCATATATATGTGAAGTAGTATCTTTTAATTAATTTAGTCTTGTTATTTAAATTTTTTTAAATTTTTCTGTATTTTATTTTAGAATTTCACCAATGGGACATAGGTTGTCTCATTTAATGGTATCAGAGCTGGTCGATTCAGCTCGGACCGTAAGTGTCTAGAGTTATACTGACTGTATCAAGTTGGATTCCAAACAGGATGATAATTTTTCTTTTGTGCGTTGAGTCTTCCCCTTGATAGCCTTCTAATATACTGATCTAGGAAGCATCTTTAACACACTTAACTTATTCTTCTTTCTTTTTTTCCCCAACGGTCACAAACCCAACGGTAACGTAACGGACACTTCAAAAAATTCACTATATAAATACTTCACACCTATTCATTATTTTCATATCAATTTCAAAGTACTTATCCATACCTTACAAATGGCTAAATGTTTTCTCTTATTCCTCACTCTTCTTGTCATTATCTTGTTTCTTATTGGTATTATCAAGCATGAAGAATTAGGTAAAGATTTCTTAGCAATAATGATAATTATAGTGTTACCATTACTAGTCTTAGCTTGGTTTATTAATAGAGGTTTTTAAATGAAACATGGTCATGGTTTTTGTAATCGTTGTTATTGAATAAATTGATATGCTTTTGTTTATACACTGAATATTGATTATCTTTGCCAAAATTCTAGATATAATCATAACTAACGTTAAGCATTAATTTAACATATTAAACATAACATTGCATGTGAGGGAATTGACAAGATCCTTATCGATGAATCATTCATTGGGATATAAATATACATATTTATTATGTTCTTTATGTCTTGTGGATGATTGAACCTAATAACTTATCCTTTTCAGGAAGTTATGGTTCAGAACGCCAGAAACATGAGGCGTGGTAGGAGTGCTGGTAGAGGCGCTAGTAGAGGTGTAGGTAGGAATGTGAGTGGTGAAGCTACTCCCGAAGGGGTAGCTAACGTCCCCATAGGACGAGAAGATCATTCCCAAACTGGAACGAACTCTCAAGTTGACACTCGAGATGTTCGTGAACTTGCTGCGGCTGTGCTAGTTCAAACACAACAAAATGCTCAAATCCTGCAAATCACTCGTGATCATCAACTTTTTCAGCAACAACAAAGAGAAACTGTGCATGAAGATACGGGATTGAACTCGTTTCTGAAAGGTAAACCACCACAGTTTGGTGGTGAGTTTAATCCGGAGGGTGCTGAGAAATGGTTGCAAGAGATAGAGAAGATATTCTCTTTCACTCACTGTAGAGAGAATAGAAGAGTCGGTTATGCAACATTCATGCTGACAGGTGACGTTGAGGCCTGGTGGAGAGGAAAACATAGATTATTGGAAGAGGAAGGAAGAGAGATCAATTGGATCTTGTTCAAAGAAGAATTTTTGGGGAAGTATTTTCCAAAGCTATGTAGGAAAGAGAAGGAGACAGAATTCCAGAACCTACGTCAAGGTATGATGACGGTGGAAGAGTATACTAGGAAGTTTGAATCCTTGCTAAAGTATTCTGAATTTTACCGCTTGCATCCAAGGGAAGAATGGATGTGTGAAAAGTATCAAGATGGATTGAAATATGATATCCAGAGGGCGGTTCTACCTCTTCATATTATGCGCTTTGGTGAGCTGATAGAAAGATGTTTGGAGTTGGAAGGAATTGACAATAGGAAGAATCAATATGGATCAGGAGTACCAACCCAAAACAACAATCACAAGGGCCATTTTAACCGAGGCCATGGAGGAAGGACCCAACAAGGGGGTAGGCCATATCAAAGGCCTACACCATATCATAACCAGGATTCTAGGAGGTTAATGTTCAAGTGTTACAGCTGTGGAGGGGAACATCTTAACAAAGATTGTCCAAATAGAAATATTGGAGCTTGTTTTCGTTGTGGACAGAAGGGCCATTTTCTCAAAGATTGTCCCCAAGGACAAAACCAACCAACCAGCCAGAAGAGCGTCCTAATAAACAATAACAATGTAGGGAGAGCAAGGAACGAAGGCCCAAATGTTGGTCAAGGACCTCAGAATCAGAACAAGCCAACTACAAGAAGAGTATTTGCAATTAGAGGAGCTGAGATCTCAAAGTCAGATGGGTTAATCCAAGGTATGTGTCTAATTGGAGATAAGTCGGTATCAGTATTATACAATTCAGGAGCTACACATTCATTTATATCTACATCTTATGCATAAATTTTGGGATTTGAAATTGTTGATCTCAATAATAAGTTGACCATTACAACTCCCTCGAGAGAAAGAATGGTAACTTGTTCAGTCTGTGCAAATTGCCCTGTAATTTTAGAAAATAGAAGATTCTTAGTAGATCTTATAGTACTCCCGCTAAAAGACCTAGATGTCATCTTAGGAATGGATTGGTTATCAGCCAACGATGTAAACTTGGGGTGCAAGAAGAAAATTTTAACGTTTGGAGAAGATAGTGGAGAAGTCATAAAGGTGGAAACTCTCACCCAAAAATTTATGATGTTATTCTCTATGTCAGAAGGAGAAACCCCTAGTGTTGAAAAACTTCCAGTGGTCTGTGAATTCCCAGAAGTTTTTCCAGAAGAGGTTCCAGGTTTACCAGCGGTTAGGGAAGTGGAGTTTTCTATAGATTTGGTTCCAGGCACTGGACCAATTTCTATATCTCCTTATCGAATGTAACCCTCAGAGATGGCTGAGTTAAAGAAACAGTTAGACGAGATGTTAGAGAAGGAATTTATTAGACCGAGTGTATCGCCATGGGGAGCTCCAGTCTTGTTTGTTAAGAAGAAGGATGGTTCTTCTAGACTTTGTGTAGATTACAGACAACTTAATAAAGCTACTGTAAAAAATAAGTATCCTTTGCCTAGAATCGATGACTTGATGAACCAGTTAAAAGGAGCATCGGTATTCTCGAAGATGACTTGAAGTCTGGATATCATCATATCAGGGTGAAGGAGGATGATATTCCAAAAACAGCTTTCAGATCCCGTTATGGACACTATGAGTACTTAGTGATGCCATTTGGTTTGATTAATGCTCCAGAAGTATTCATGGATTACATGAATAGGATCTTTAGGTCATACTTAGATCAATTTGTTGTATTTTTCATTGATGACATTTTGATTTATTCCAAGAATGAGGTAGAGCATGAAGAACATTTGAGAATTGTGCTACATATATTAAAGGACCGCCAATTGTACGCGAAATTCTCGAAATGTGAATTTTGGTTGAAGGAGGTACAACTTCTTGGTCATGTTATCAGTAAAGAAGGTATTGCAGTAGACCCGAGTAAAGTCGAAGCAGTAACAAAGTCGGAAAGTCCAAAGAATGTTGGTGAGATTCGAAGTTTTCTTGGACTAGCTGGATATTATCGGAGGTTCATTGAAGGATTCTCAAAGATCGCTTTGCCTATGACTCAGTTAACGAGGAAGGGTAAGAACTTTGAATGGACAAAAGAGTGTGAAGAAAGTTTTCAGAAGTTGAAGGAAAGATTGACTTCATCACCAATACTCATCTTACCAGACCCGTTAGGACGATTCGATGTGTATTGTGATGCGTCATACCAAGGTTTTGGTTGTATGTTGATGCAAGAAAGGAAAGTGATAGCTTATGCATCAAGACAGTTGAAGGTGCACGAGAGAAACTACCCAACTCACGACTTAGAGGCATTATCTTTATGGATCAAAGTTCACTGTGTTAAGTGATCACAAAAGCCTGAAGTATTTATTTGATTAGAAAGATCTAAACATGAGACAAAGGCGTTGGATGGAATTTTTAAAGGACTACGATTTTGAGTTACAATATCATCCAGGAAAGGCCAATGTTGTAGCAGACTCCTTGAGTCGAAAGACATTTCATGTGTCTGTAATAATGTTGAAAGAAGAAGAGTTGATTAACCAATTTGGGGATTTAAACTTAGGAGTACATCATAGTGAAGGAAGTATGTTCATAGGCACTATTGTCGTGTCTAATGAAAATCTAAAATGGATCAAAGATGAACAACAACTTGATGAGCAATTAATGAATATAAAGGAAACTATCAAAGATGGTCAAAATGGGGATTTTAACATAAGGAGTGATGGAATCCTAAGGTTTGGAGAAAGGCTGTGTATACCTCAAAACCAGGATATTCAAAAGTTGATCTTGGAAGAAGGCCACAAAAGTAAGATGAGTTTTCATCCAGGAGCCACAAAGATGTATCAAGATTTGAAGAAAATGTTTTGGTGGTTTGGAATGAAGAAGGATATAGCAGAGTATGTTCAAAGTTGTTTAATATGTCAGAAGGCAAAGATTGAACATCAAAGGCCAGCTGGATTATTACAACCTTTAGACATTCCAGAGTGGAAGTGGGATGGAATAGCTATGGATTTTGTAACTGCTTTGCCCAAAACTCAGAAGAAGCATGATGCAATTTGGGTAATCATTGATAGGTTGACAAAGAGTGCACATTTCATTCCCATCAACCAAACGTTTAGCTTAGAGAGACTAGCTCAGATATATGTAAAGGAAATTGTTAGATTACATGGGATACCTACAAGTTTAGTCAGTGATATAGATCCCAGATTCACATCAAAGTTTTGGCGTCAGTTGCATTTAGAGCTAGGAACCAAACTAAGGTTAAGTTCAGCTTATCATCCCCAAACAGATGGCCAATCAGAAAGGACAATTCAGTCGTTAGAAGATCTGCTAAGAGCGTGTACTCTTGAACGCAAAGGAAGTGGGGATGAGTTCTTACCATTGATTGAGTTTACTTACAACAATATCGGGCCTTTTCAAATTCTACGACGGACTGGACCTGTAGCATACCACATTGCTTTGCCGCCAAACCTGTCTAATCTTCATGACGTATTCCATGTATCACAACTAAGGAAGTATTATCCTGACCCTTCACATGTCATTGAGCCTGAAAGTGTGGAACTTAGAGATAACCTAGAATATGAGGCTTTACCTGTCGAAATTTTAGATCATCGAATTACGGAACTTCGTGGAAAGCAGATACCATTGGTTAGAGTTTTGTGGGATGATGTAACTGGTGATTCTACCTGGGAAAGAGAAGACGACATGCGTCAAAAGTATCCACATATGTTTTAGGTACGTTAAATTTCGAGGACGAAATTTCTTTTAAGGGGGGTGGTAATGTAACATCCTAATTTTCCATACCTTAAATAATATATATGATTATAATTGAGACTTCAACATCACTAATTATTACAAACTAAACATTGAAACTAGCATCTATAATAATTAATTTATCAACTAATTACTCTTTATTTTATTATTAATATTATTATTCAATTTGAATATCATCGTTTTATTTTACAAACTAAACTTTGAAATTAGTCATTTAAATACTTAATTTTAAGTTAATTAATTATCCATATTATTTTTGTTATTATATTATTTGATGTTATTTGATTTGAATATCACTATTTTACTCTACAAACTAATAGTAAATAAAATAACCTTAAGTTAATAAATGTATTAAATAATTACCCTTGTTATTATTATTATTAATATTATTATTATTATTATTATTATCCTTTCATTTTATAAAAGAAATATATTTTATTTTACTATTAATATTCTACATGATCATATGCCATGAAATAGTAGAAAAATCAAACTTTCACACATTTCTCACCAACTATTTTCACAAAGTCATATTAGAACACCTATAAAACTATTCATGCAAGACTTGTAAATATTTGACAAAGACATATTTGTAGGTGTTTAATTGGCTGCATTATATGGTAAAACACTAATGTCTTGACTGATGTCATGACATGCATATGTGACTACTTTGTAGTTACTGCAGGACTAGCTAACACAGGATTTATTGAATGTCAAACTGGACGTTGTGACATTCATACCTGTCAACAGATACTAAGGAATAGAACATCAGGAGTTCTGTTAGAACTTAGTATTCACTTGCAGTCTGGTTATCAAGGAAGAACCAGACCTGGCATAAGGCCTACTGACTGAATGTCAAACTGGATGTTGTGACATTCATCATTGACAGCAGCTACTGAAGATTGGGCAGAGTGGTGTTCTGCTATACTTCAGCATTTTACTTAGTTTGTTATTCAAGAGAATAACAGAACTAACTTAAGGCCAACTGTGTAAATGTTAAGTTGGACACTTTGACATTTACTAATGTAAGCTGGTACTGTAGTATGGTCATTTTGATCATGTACAGGTCAGCAGATTTGTACAGTCTGTTTTCTGGAAAAACAGACTCAGCATATGGACCTTGATGTCAAGCTGAATGTCGTGACATTCATTCCTGACAGCCTATGCTAAATTGTAGGTTGTTCAGTTTTCTGTTACAGCTTTCTCAGGCTATTCTTTAGGAAGTCAACAGCTTAGAGAAAATCCAGGAAATCAACAACCAAGCTACATTCAATGAACCTAACAAATAGCCTATTTGTTAGCAACCTAAATATTGAATTTGTGGGAACTTATGTGACCTAAAATTCAGGAAAATACAGGTGCAAAAGCCCAGGTGCTGCAATATAAAAAGGAAGGCATTCCTCCATTCAGTTTCAGGGATTTTAAGGCGTGAAGATTTAGTGTGTCCATCTTACTTCACTGCTGTATTTTTGTGAGTCTAGAATTAGACGTATCTTGTAAGCCAAGTCATTATCAAGTAGATGATTGCTTTGGCATAGGGTATTCATTGAGTTGTAAGTGTTGTGTCACTCGAAGCTTTTAAGCGTGAGTGCTGTGTATCTTGGTTTAAGCTGTGAAGCATAACCAAGAGTTGTTTTTGAAGTGTGACTTCAAAGTGTTTTTAATATCATTGAGGTGATTGAGGGGGAGTGAGTAGGAACTCTGATCTTAGGTTAAGATTGAAATTGCATTGGGTAGGGATTAAGTGATAAGTTGTAAACGGGTGAGTTTAGCTTTGAATTGATACTACTAATAGTGGATTTCCTCCCTGGCTTGGTAGCCCC
The DNA here is from genome assembly GCF_024323335.1 of Lathyrus oleraceus. Classification (NCBI taxonomy): domain Eukaryota; kingdom Viridiplantae; phylum Streptophyta; class Magnoliopsida; order Fabales; family Fabaceae; genus Lathyrus; species Lathyrus oleraceus. Next base: position 350,756,918 of record NC_066584.1, on the reverse strand, counting down.
CAGATGTAGGTCATGTTGGACTGAACTGGGTGAACAATTACTTGTGTTATTTACTGCACATACTGTTAAGTTCTGCATAATCCCTGTCTGTGCAGAATTGGATGTCATAACATCCAGTGTGACATCCAAAGTCTGATAACTAGAATTTCAATATTTACTAGCAAGAGTTGAAAAGTTAGAAAGCATGGGCAAAAGGAGATAAATTTACATTATTTTAATATCTTACAACTAGTATAAATAGGGGTCTTTCTCACCCCATTTTCATCCATTCATTCACAAATCATTTTTCTTACCTCTTCATTTCCTTCTTTCTCTAGTTTCTTCATATAGAAATATTAGTTTTAGTTGTCGAAGTTTTCACGGTGTCGGTTTGTAGTTTTTAGAGTTATTTTAGGGTCAAAGTTCTTCTAAAGTTTTAAAGAAGTTTGATACGTCAAAGTTCTTCTCAAATCATTTTCATAAGTAACCGGTTCTGGGCAAACATCAGAGAAAACGCTCGTGGACTTTCAACAACGATCAACAACAAAAGGTGGGGGAAAGGTCTCGTATACGTTGGGACGGTTAGCGTAAAATAGCTTAATATATATATGTGGGTAGTGGTGACCCAAGCCCTACCAGCGATAAATAAGTAAGGAGAGCCTATTCTCGAATAATGATTTTCCCAAATCACTAAGCGAGGTTATGCCGACCTTAATTATCTATCATAAGAATGATCTATGACAATTTGAGGTTGTATTGTGCTTACATTGTTTGATTAATTGTCTAATTGTTTATTTTATTTATACTTGAATGATTGTGATTGATATACTAAGAAAATGATCTATTAAGGAGAGAAACAACAACGTTGATTTGATATTAAGTGTTAGATCCCCAATGAAATAAGGGAAGTTGGATACATTGAGTAGTTGTATTCGGTTGGGTTCTGGCTAAGGATAAGACTTGGTCGACCATGTCCTTTACGGTCCACCTCTCTTACCTGGGAAGTCAACCATACATTATTCACTGTATAAACTGAACTAGTTATATAGAGATAAAGATCACGCCAAGGAGAAATAGACAAGACATTTAATGGATTTGGCACTCAACCGAAGTAATTAGATAATAACTATGACCTGAAAGGTTGATACGATATTTCCCAAATATTAACTAAATACTTATGGTTGAGAGTTGCTACAAGATGGTTGAGTGATCATATAGACCTGCATTGAGGAATGTGTAAGTCCACTGCCGTGCGGTATGGGACGTACGAGGTTGATCAGTCGCCTACAATCCCGACAGGGATTATTATTTATGCATGCTAGGCAAGACGAGGGTCTTGGCCTGAATCCTCAGGGACGATCGACTTATAACACCTGGACTCCATGTGAAGTTAGGTGGCATAGCTCTTGGTAATTGGGAGTACGTTGGTGGCATGTGGTCTTGTGATATCTGATCTTGGTAAATGGGATAGGTATCCTTGACAGCGTTTAGTGGCCTGAGTCAGCATATAGTTCAAGGATGCATTAGAATAAATACTTATAGAGTATAGGTAAATATGGGATAAAGATGCGCTTGTTCGAATAATTGTGGTTGTCATGTATATATATTACTATTTTACATCCTATTCCCACTTTTAAACTTGTACGTAAATCTTAGCCCTGTATTCTTTTTGTCTTGCATCTCTGGATTGATCTATGACGATCAGGCGACGAGCTAGACCATTTAGGAGGGAAGGCTATGGAGTGACAAATTACGATAATGTCAAGGCTGAAGGTTGCTAGCGTTTTGTCAAACGTTTATCACATCGTTACTAGTACGGAATATTATATACAGTCAGTATAAGTGTCAGTCATGTTGGACTTAGGAGGTCCTTCTGTTAAGCTTTCTTTTGATTTTCTTTATGTACTTTTACTTTATGTTTTATCTACGTGGCAAGGCCACTAGTCTTAACGGTGTCAAACTTTATGTAAAACATATTTGAGCATATATATGTGAAGTAGTATCTTTTAATTAATTCAGTCTTGTTATTTAAATTTTTTAAAAATTTTCTGTATTTTATTTTAGAATTTCACCAATGGGACATAGGCTGTCTCATTCATGACCATTAAGCTATGGATAAACTTAACATCAATAAAACCAGAGTCGCCACCGCGCTTTTATTGTTTCCAAAGGAAAAGGGAAAAGTACGAACAAAACCCAAAGATAAGATGTTTTGAAATCAAAACTAATAAAATATAAGAGATTACAGGTAAGGGGGTTGGTTACACAGAGGGAAGGTGTTAGCACCCAGAGTGTCCTAGGTACTCCTAGGGAGCCCTTTTTTATGTGTGTATGTGTGTTTGGTATAAAAGATGTTTGCAATAAATAGAGTGTGGGGATGAGAAAAGAATTCATTAATTACATTTTTTGTATTTGACAAGACCTTTAGATTTGTGCCTACGTACCAACGTAAAATGAGGGATCAAAACCTCGTAGTTCGTGGTATCAATTTCAAAATGAGTAGATTTCTTTTAATAAAAATTTAAGTTTAAAAGGGGCACAAAAGGGCCCAAAAGTTTGAATGAGTGTTAGTTCTTTTTGTATTTTGAAATTTTAAGTCAATATGGTTAAGTTCATTTACAAATTTGATTAAAAAATAGTTTAAAAATGCAACGGCATAAGGCCAAAGTTTCTAATTTGCAATATAGTCTAAGTTTTGAAATCACAAGAAAAGAAGGTTTTTGAAAAGGGGAAAAGCTTTTGAAATTTAAGAAGTGGGAGAAGATGAAGAGACTAATCCTAAGCATAAAAAAGTTAAGAGTTGAAAGGATCTGACTAATGGGATGCAATCCAACAGACAAGAATGTCATATAGAAAACCCACTTTCCCTTTGGAATTTTGAATCAAGGAAACATTCACAAGTAATTAGCAATATGAAGAGTCAGGCATCAAATAAAGATGGCCACATCCAAGCAAGCAGATCCATAGCTAACATTCTTCTTTATCTCCTCATGTATCAGATGACATACTCATTGATTAGCTCAGGATAAGGCATTAGACACGGGTTTAAGGTAACAGTTAAATCAATTGATTAAGTCATTCTTTGGAAAACACTCAACCCTCTATTCACAAGCATGGATCCTTGAATAAAGATATCTTCCAAAGGAAGGAAAAAAGTCCAAGTTTCCACACAATACCATGAAAGGGGGGAGACTTACAATCTCACTTACTAGAATGATATGCCTTTAGGGTCAAAATTTAGCTCTATGTTAAGCAATCGAAATTGGACTTATGTAGAAGTCACAACTATCTAAGGCCGGACAGTAGAAATTTTAGTGTTAATGCATGTTAGAGGTATGGTATAATGAACCATACTCCTAAAACATACCACACACAAAAAAGAACAAGATCAAAGGATAGACCTATCTCATCCATACTTGTATTGGTTCATCTAACACAAGGTTATTGATGAACCAATTAGCCTTAGGATATTGAGACTTCATTGTTCAATGGAAAGGACGGGGAAGAATGGGATTGAATATGAAGAGGGAGGAGAGATGATAGAAACACAAATTGGCCATGGGAGAAATTTTATCAAATTAAAATCATTCATTCATTTTGGGAGATGCAATGTACATTTCATTAATCCCCTAAATCCAATGATTTTAATTCAACAAAAGTCAAATCAACCTTGACCAAGACCCAAACACATAGCCAAACTTCACAAGTCAATAGAAATGGCTCAACATAATTTTTACACAATTAATCAATTAAAAATCAAATTAAAAATGCATTTAAATTAAATTTAGTTTGGTCAAAACCTAAAACCTCTTCAAAACACTAAATAAATGGGAAAGTGATTTATCCTAGGTTAAACAATGTCAAAGGACCTTAGACAAAAAAATTCATAATTTTTGAAAAGTCAGAAGTATTTTTGAACAATTAAAAATATGGACAAAAACAATTAATTCATGAAAAATATCAAAATTAATTCAAAAAATAATTTTAATTTAGAAAATGAAATACAAAAATATTTAAAGTTTTTTTGGTGAAAGTCCCATATTTTTTGGATTAAAAGTGAAATTAATATGAATTAATCAAAATAAAAGGATTAAATGAAAAATCAGAAAATAAAAATAAATTCAAAAAAACAAGGCCCATCAGATTTCCATCATTAATTGCGGTGGCAATTGTGATGGCCAAGCACGCGCTTCCACTAAGCACTTCCGCAATGCGTGCACATGCATGATAATCACTTTGGACGCGTGAGATTAGAACATGAAAACTAGATCATATGGCCTGGATTGATCCAACGCACCACCTGATCCCTAACTTCGGTCATCTTCTTCGGTGATCACCACCGGTCTAGTTCAGGCTTAACTCCATGGAAAATGAAAAGTGAATACACTAATTTGAAGAAAAAATGCTCAGGAGCACGAATCTGGCCTCAATTTTATCCAATTCCAAGTATATGAAAAGATACAAGAATTTGAATTTTAAGGATCATGAACTAAGTTATTTCGATTTAACCTCAAAGCAACTCAATCTTCTTGCCTACATTGATAGGACTTCAGACAACCAAAAATCACAAAGAATTGTGAAGAATTGAGGGAGAATCGAAGAGATAAAGTTTCTGAAAATTCACCTTCAATGGAGCTTCAAACTTTCTCAATCTTCATTCCAGTTGTGTCTGGCCTTGCTTCAGAAGCTTGTTGGAAGTGATTAGGATCAAGAAATGGTCTGGACTCTTGGAGTTTCAATCTCAAAATTGATGGAGATTTGAAACTCGATTTTCAAATGAAAGCCTTCAAGATTATCCTTTAATGGTGAGGGTTTGGATTGCAGGTTCAAAGCTTAGGCATGAGGTCCTTAATTCTGAGCAATGAGGGTTGTATTTATAGCCAAAGAGATTCATTTCCACACACTTCCAAAAATAGCAAAATTGAGTAATTCTCTTTGCATGCTTGCATGGGCATGTGATAGGCCCATGAAGTGATGTATTCAGGTCCAAAAATGAGTGATAATCATGTTGAAATCATGTCATGTGGCCATGAAATCGTGTATGAAATGTGGAAGTGAAAATCATCCAAATGGTTCCTCAAATTGCACCCACGCGCAAGTCCTTCATTCTCTGGCCAAATGAGGTGATCTTGGACTTTTTTAAAAGGTGAGATCAAGGGGAAAAAGTTTCATGTTGGACACTTTTTCATTTGAAGCTTGGATCATGATGAATTTTGAGGTGGAAGTTTAGGAAGTCAAACATATTTGAAAATTTTCTAAGTCCCAAGTCAAATGTTCACTTCTTCCACCTTGAATAATTTTTTTATGGACTTCAAATGAGAAAGGTTCCTTCATAAATGTTTTATATATTTAAAACCTCTTCAATTTTGTCACAAATTTGGCCTCATTGGGATTTAGCACGATGGAGTTATGCATTTTAGAAGTTGAGGAAAATCACTTATTCAAAGGTTTTGGCCCAAAAGGACCTTTAATGTTTCCTCTTGGCACATGCATTTTAAGGTTTAATTTGAACTCCCTAAAAACATAAAAGTTTAAGTAAACATCTTGAATTTGATCATGGAATTTTAATGGCTTTCATATCATAAAAATTGAGCAAGTTATGGTCTTGGGAAGTTGACCTCCAAACTAGGGTTCAGACAAAATGACCTATAATCTTTCACCATAAAAGATGCCTTTCCAAGAAAAAATAGCTCTTGACCTCAACATGAAAGTTGTTTTTAATGTCATTTTGAGTAGCTTTTATCTTTGATTCATTTTCATATGACAAAGAGTGTAGGAGATAGGGTCTAGGGAACTCCAGTTTTGACCAGTTGACTTTCTCTGGTCAACCACCATGAACCATCTTGCTAGCTTGATATTCTCTTGACTTTTGGGACTCATGGAGGATCATATATATGTAACATGATGTAATATGAAGCACCCCTTTTAATATTTGATCAAATGTTAAAGAAACTTGTTGAAGAAGTCACACAAGATACCCAGATGAATTAGGGTTTCCAAGGCAAACAATCTCCAAACTCTTGATGAATTCTTGACCAAAATGACATGTGAAGATCATGGGGATCCATATATGATTCCTACAACAAATGTGAACCATCTATTGATTTAACTCATTACATTGAGGGTCTTAAACCCTAGATATGAGTTTGATGGAACATAGGTGAGCACACACACTACCTACAAAAGAGTTAGACTATCCATTGACATATTTTTGGTATTTTGGTTAGTAAATAATGAAAAACAAAGTATGATACAATCAAAAGTACTTGGTGATCTCTCCCAATTCAAACCCAATGAATGAGGGGTAAAGATGCTACCATGGTGTGATCCCAATGCCAATGCATATGATGAGATGGTATGAGGGATCTTAGGGTCAAAATTGGGGTCTTACAAGTATACATCTGAGTATCAATTTCCTTTTGTATTGTGCGAGTGTGCCTGGGATGATAATGGGTTTTGACTATGGTAGGCTTAGTGAGAAGGAGAGGAAGACCTTGATATTTTGGGGTAGTTTTGTGTCTTAAATATGAAATAGTTAATAACGTGCAAGGAAGATGATAAGATGCTCGTTTAATATTTATGTAAGTTTGTTTTACACATTTGTTTTGACTTTGATTGTGTATTATTTTACTAACTTCTTGATTCTTCTGCAAAAAAAAGGATGGCTCCTTTGTCAATGACAAAGAATAAGTCTCTATTGGATAATATGAAGGACTAGAGGGGTGGGGTGTGGATTTCCAGTCAAAAAAATGACTTGTTCAATTTGTTAACTCGAGGCTCCATGAAAAGGAAACCCACGAGCGATGATAACATCATCTAGGCGACTCTGGTGTCGATCGTGAAGCCACCAAATCTTGGTGAGTTAATCTCTTCACTGTGAAAAAAAGTATAATACTGAAAAGGAAAAGGCCCATATTAACTTAAAGGTGCACACCTCAATTGATTTGGAGAACGAGAGGCCTCGCGATAGTGAAGTGGTAGCTTCTCATTAGAGTGTATTTTCTTTAGTTCCTCCTAAAAATGGGGATGCACCCTCTCTTTAGGAGGAGGATTTTGAATGTGTTTGTTATATGGTCATCTTTATTGAAAAAGTGACTCCAAACATAAGAGAAGGGTGAATTGTGATATTTGATTTTTAAAAAATTTGTTAGAAAATAATTGATTTTAGGTTGATTGATTTTAAGAAGAGGGTAGAAGCAGAGATTAAGTAGTAAAAAATATAAGATACTGGAAACAAAAGAGATAAAGTTTAGAGAGATCACACCAACAAATTATCCTATTTCAGTCATAAAGCATGCAGTCTACTCCAGTCCCTAAGAGTTTCCTCTTGAGATTTCCATTATCAACAACTTAAGCTTTTACACAAGTTTAGTACAACAACCTTACATCAAGATTTTTACAGGTTTAAATTACAACCTTCCAACTCAATTATAAAAGAACTTGAGGACTAAGCTCTTGAGTAAACAAATTCACCATATCAAGAAAAAAACACAACTCTAAGATTAAGTTTTTCACTCTCTAAACACTAAGGGAACTTATAGTGGATAAAACTGATAACTAGAGGAAAATAAGTGAGATAGGAGAATATATGGTACCAAAAAGTACTCTCTTTGTCCCAAATTATAAGCCACTTTGCCAAAAATATTTGTCTCAAATTATAAGTCACTTTACAATTCCAATGCAACATTAATGATTTTTTTCCCAACATACCCTCTATCACTTATTACTATTTGTTTTTATAATTCTTTAAATTTCTCTTTCATTTATAATAAATGAAGGGAAATATTGTAATGTCATGCATAGTTTGTC